>NW_008626881.1:1119-2123 GCF_000691845.1 Merops nubicus | reverse complement strand
CGGGGGGTGGTGAATCCCACGTTGTTTCCTGGTTAATAGCAAGATATTAATTAGAGAATGGGTGCTAAGCAACCCCCCAAATCCCAAACACCCCAAAATACTCTGAAATCCACCCAAAACGACGCATTCCAGGCATTTTCTTAATTCCTTGGCAGGACAAAGGCTTGAAAAATGGGGTCGGCGCCAAATTTTTGGTGTTTTTCACCCAAATTGTTTTAGTTTTAGAGGAAGCAGGAGCCAGGAGGCAGCGGGGTGGTGACGAGCTCCCAGCTCATTAATCTAATGCCTCGTTAATTAACGAGCCTGGTAAGAATCAACAACTGAGGGTGTAAATTCCCGGTCAGGCTCCGGAAGGGCAGCGAAACATCCAAGTGGTGCCTTAAATCCTTCCGGGCCGAGACTCCCAACCATCCCCACGGGGCAAAAACGACCAGAATTAATTAAAACCACCGCAATTAATTAACGAGGGACCTAGGAAACGAGTTCCCACTCCCTCTACCACCATTCCCAAGGCCAACGAGTTTCTCTCGGCCTCAACCTGGAGATGGGGAGCAGACCAAAAACCCATCAAAGTCTTTCCCCCCGACGTCACCAAAACTGGAATTTCCAATTAATTTGGTGTTTTTTTAATTATTAACACTTTTTTAAAAGCAGAAGGGCTTCAACATTCCTCTCTCTCCTCCTTCCAACCAAACCACCCACCCCTGATGGAGTCGGTGTCTTTCAGGAGGCCAAATTTCACCCCCCTCACCCTTCACACAACCTTTTTTTGTTGGTTTCTCCATCGTCTTCACAACTTTCCACCCCAAACAAGCTCCGGCTGTAGGTCGAGTTGTTCAAACACACCCCGAGAGGGGTTTCTTCACCTCTGAAGAACCTTCGAGCTCCGAGGCCGCGCGTCAGTCGGACCCTCCGGAGCCTTTCACCGCTCCCGACCCGAGATCGACTTGTGGGACCTCGAAATTCCCTCGAGCCGAACCACCGGACGTCCCCTCGACGATCTG
>NW_008626881.1:0-981 GCF_000691845.1 Merops nubicus | reverse complement strand
GCATCCTGGGAGGAGAAGGGGGGGGGGTCGGGGTCCTCCCCGCGCCGAGGGAACCGCCGGAGGAGGAACACTCAGGGCTGGGCTCTGCGAGGGGGAACGAGACGTGGCCGTCAGTGCGCCGGGTCGGTCGAGCTGTTGTTGAAGAGTCCACCTGACAACCCCCTACCCCAAAATCAGGAAAGAGCTTTGAGGTCATCAAGCCACCCAACAGGCCCGTGGCCACTGTGGCCCCCCGGTGCCACCTCCCTGGGCTGACGTCTCGCTGCTCTACCAGGAGAGAAACTTCCTGAGAGCCAATCAGAACCTCCCCTGGGGTGGCTCGAGCCCATTTCCTCTCGCTAAGGAGCTCTACCAGGAGAGAAACTTCCTGAGATCCAATCAGAACCTCCCCTGGGGTGACTCGAGCCCATTTCTTCTCGCTAAGGAACCTGGGAGAAGAGCCCGACCCCCACCTCACTCCAACCTTGGAGTTGTGGAGCACGACGAGGTCTCCCCTCATCCTTCTCTTCTCCAGACCCCTCCCCCCAGCCACGTTCTCCAGACCCCTTAACAGCTCCACTGCCCTTCTCTGGACCTGCTTCAGCACCTCGAGGTCCTGTGGTGCCCAAAACTGACCCCAGTCCTCCAAGCTGCTCCAAGCTGGGGCACAATCCTGCTCCCAACACCAGTTTGGATCCAGATCAAGATGTTGGTGCCCAAAACTGACCCTGGTCCTCCAAGCTGGGGCACAATCCTGCTCCCAACACCAGTTTGGATCCAGACCAAGATGTTGGAGCCCAAAACTGACCCTGGTCCTCCAAGCTGAGGCACAATCCTGCTCCCAACACCAGTTTGGATCCAGACCAAGATGTTGGAGCCCAAAACTGACCCTGGTCCTCCAAGCTGAGGCACAATCCTGCTCCCAACACCAGTTTGGATCTAGACCAAGATGTAGGTGCCCAAAACTGACCCTGTTCCTCCAAGCTGGGGCACAATCCTGCT
>NW_008626880.1:0-1962 GCF_000691845.1 Merops nubicus | reverse complement strand
TTTTTTTTTTTTTTTAATTCCTTCCTTCCTTCCTTCCCATTTTTTTTTTTAACTCTTATTCCTCAGGATATCAGAGGGACCCTTCCCCGACACACCGTGGCCGCCTCACCCTCTCCCCGCGGCCTTCGCATCCCTAAGAGGGGGCAAAAATCCCACCCCACATCCCCTCATTGCCCGTCTGCCCCATTTATTTATTTTTTTGGGGAAAAGGGGCATTTTGGGGGGGAAAAAGCTTCGGGGGGGGCTTTGCCGACAGCACCTCCTGCGCCGGAGACTGCAGGTAACGGGGAAGGGTCGGTCTGAGGATGGGAAGAGGGGGCGGAAAATGGCTCCCGTCCTTTCCTTCCTCTCCCTCTCCTCCCTGCACGCACACCGGGCGTGAACTCGCTGCCCGGCTGCTCTCCATCCTCGGGGAATGGGGGAAAGAATTAAAAACCCCCCAAATCCCCCCAAAATTCCTCCCCAAATCCCATCCCCGTTGTCTTTCTGCAGGCATCCGTCCTTCCCCCCCGCGTTTCGGCCGGGCGGGTGGGTTTCATTTTGTGTCCGGGGGGGTGCCCGGGATTGACCCTTTGATTGATTTTCTTCCTTTAATTATTCTTGTTTTTGAAGCAGGATGGCGAACGAGCGGGGAATAAACGAAACGAGCTGAGATGCTGGGGGGAGGCTTCCAAAAACCACCAAAAAGCCCAAATTCCAGGAGGGATCTGCTGGAAATCTCCCTTTTCTTCCTGGGATCCGTGAGTTGGTGACAACCTTCTGCAAATCCACCTTTTCCTCCATGCTCCTCAGCTCTGCTGCTGGGGAAAAAAACCCCATAAATTAGAATGAAATCAGAATGAAATTATTAGACATTAGGGTGAACTTAGAATGAACTTAGCATGAACTTAGAATTAATTTAGAATCAATTTAGAATCAACTTGGAATGAATTTAGAATGAAATTAGAATTAATTTAGAACTAAATTTGAATGAAATTTGAATTAAATTAGAACTAAATTTGAATTAAACTAGAATGAGAAACCCCTGTATTGGGATTTTAATGTGCTTGCTGCTCACGGTGGAGGAGGGAAGGGGTGGGGGGACTGGTGGTAATTAAAATGAGTGGGTTTTAAATGATGTTTTTGCAAAGGTGAGGCACCAAACCCTCTTCCTTCAGCTGGGAAAACTCATTTTTCCCCCTTTCAGTGTCAGCTCTGAGCAGCCAAGATTTGCACAGAGCAATAACAGGGTGGTTTATCCTCTTTGAGGAAAATAAGAGGGATTCCTGAGTGGATTTTTAGGGGGGATTCAGGCAGATTTGGGAGCCTCCAGAAAGAGGAGGAGGGTTTGGTGCAGATGAGATAAAATGAAATAGATAAAATGTAGATGAAATCTGGGTGAAAATGAATTTTAGGGTCAGGCTTTCTCAGAACCGTGTTCTTCGTGGGTGGGTTTTATCTTTTTTCCCCCATTTTTTAAGGAATTGTGCTGTTTGTGTTTGTTTTCCCCTCCCGCTTCCTCCTCCCCGTGAACTTTTTTTGGGGAAAAAAAATCACCGGCCGAGAGGACAAAGTTTTTGGGATTTTCAGGCAAATCTCTGGCTGGGTGGAGGGCGGAGGTTTTATAAGGTGGGATTTGATGACTTTAGGGGGTCACCTCCTTCTCCCAGGGGTCTGGTGGCACCGGCCATGGAGCCCTACGTGGTGCTGGACCCGCGGCAGCGAGCGCTGTACCGCGACGTGATGCAGGAGAGCTACGAGGCGCTGATGGCGCTGGGTGAGGGGCCTGCTGGCCACGTCCCCCCCTCCTCCTCCTCCCCCCTGGGCTCCCCCGGGGACCACCCTCCTCACCCACGGCGCTCCCCCTTCTCTTTTCCAGAATTCCCCGTTTCCAAGCCCGATCTGCTGTCCCGCCTCGGCCGTGGGGATGAAGCCACAGCCCTGGATCTCCACGTGACCAGGGACGCCCCGGGAGCAGGAGAG
>NW_008626879.1:6031-6261 GCF_000691845.1 Merops nubicus | reverse complement strand
TCTGCCCCAGCCCGGGCCACGGCCCACGGGCAAGAGGTGCCTGAGCGGGGACCCTCTTGCCCGTGACAGAGCAGGAGAAGCAGGGGAAAGGGCCTGGGGGATAAGGAGCAGCCACGCTGCAAAAGCACAGGCAGCACCTCCAGCAGACGCAGCAGGCACCCCCCGAACCCCAGGCAGCCACCCCCCAGTGGCAGTGGGTGGCGCCCCGGCCCACCTCTCCCCCGGGTGGG
>NW_008626879.1:0-5951 GCF_000691845.1 Merops nubicus | reverse complement strand
CTGGCCGGGGCAGCAGCAGCACACGCCTGCCTTGGTCCCGCTCGGGTTTGTTGGTAAATGACCCGAACACAGGGCGGGGGTCAGGCAGGAGCCCTGCAGCCGGGTCAGCCCCAGCCCTCTGCTTGCAGCTCGTTAACCAAAAACCCTGCAAGACACCAGCCCCCGCATCCCCCTGGGCTCTGCAGGACGAGTCCAACCACCCCCAGCTGCCACCGGGGTCCTTGTTCCACTCCAGGGGCTTTGCTCCCTTCAGCCAGCAATCCCGGAACAGCTCTAAACACCCTAAAATTAACTACCAAATAAAAGGAATAATAAATGTTTGTGCTATTAAATTAGCAGCACGGGTGGTGTGTGGGCAGGAGGAAAGCTGCAATCATTACAAGAACCCTCTCTCCTGGCATACCTTATGGAGACATCAGTGAGCCAATTAAGCAATTGGCTCGGTTAACGGGGGCTCCTAGGAATAGACTTCCCTGCTATAGAATAACTGCTCTGTAACAAATTGTCTCATAAATAAACAGCCCGAAAAAGCATTACAAGATACCCAGAAAAAAAAACCCTAGATCACAAGCAGGAGTGACACTTTACAGTTTTAGCCTGGGTATTAGCCCATGGCGTTGCCAATGCTTCCCTGAACGTGGGCTAGTGCCCCTCAAGGAGCCGTGGGAAGGGTGCCATGAGGCACAGGCAGCCCCCCCTTGCCCCAAGGGGTGGTGTCAGCACCCCAGAGCCCGGGCAGATACTGCCTACACCACTGCCTGTCAGCAGCATCCAGCCAGGGGCTGTTACTCATCCCCCGGGCAGGGCAATCAATGCTACCCCAGGGTCATTTACAGCCCCAGTGATGACATCATGGGGCTCTGCCAGGTTCAAACACTTGCACCCAAATGGGCTGCAAAATTCGCAGCAGAGAGAGTGAGTCCTGCATGGGAACAGGGAAACTGGGGCTTGAAGGATAGCTGTACCGTTTTTCTCCAAAGAAAAATAAAGTAAAATAATCTCTTCCTTAGATCCCTCTTCTTCCATGATTTTTTAAGCTTTTTTTTTTTTTTTTTTTTTTATTTGTTGTGGCTGTTTTATTTTTAATTTTCACAAAGGCCTCAGCCTTGGCTTCCCCCACCCTGCACAGGGAGCTCCAAACAAGGCTCTCCCTGAGGATGCTGGACCCCCAGCACCACTCATTGCACCCAGCTCTGCAGCCCTACAACCACTTGCACCCCACGATTAAAAACACCCAGCACCCCCTTGCCCCCTAAAGCCTCCACCCCAAGGCCCAAAATCTCCTGAAGAACCCAAGAAGGACATACCTGGCTCAGACGCAGGCAGGGATGCTCAGGAGTCCCACCCCAGCTCTCCCCTGCTTTATCTTCTCCAACATTTAAAGGGCTCAGTCTCCCCCTCCTGCCTCTGAGCTTTGATTTTGGGGGTGATGGAGAAAGTCCCTGCTCTGGGTGAACACCCACGATGGGTGTTCAGCTGCTGTCAAAGAGGATGAGCTCTGGGCCCGAGGGAAGGAGCAATCACCAGGGCAATCTGGGTATGCTCAAGAGGTACCCAAGGGGAGGAAAAGGAGAAAATGTGTTTAACTAGGATTAAATTTTAATCTGTTCCCCCTAGCAGAGAGAAGAAAGCTGGGTTGGTCCTGGAGCTGCACGAGTATTTTTCTACAGTTGTTGAATTTACTGGGTTTTTTATTATTTGGCTTGTACCTGGCAGGAAGAGCTGGAGCCTGGTTTTGCCCAAACCACCCCATTCCCCGCCATGCGACGCTGGCACGGTGCCACTCTGCCCACTCCCAGCCAATCAGCTTTACTGCAAATGGAGAAAATCAGTAATTACCTTTGGAAGTATTCATTATCACCCGAGAGTCAATAAACAACGGCTACGAGTGCCCTCTGTTCATGGCACTTCAGAAGCACCTATTAATTATTCCCTTGACTAAGCCAGCCCTGCCTGGCAGGAGGAGGGTTCTCCACCGTGTGCTGCAGTGCTGCTGCGTGCTGCAACGTCGGCCAGGGAGGAGGAGGAGGAGGAGAAGAAGGGAAAAGGGCTCCTTGCTTAAAATAACATCTGCAACTGAGATGTGAACCTTTAAGGTGATGCACAGCTCCGCTTTGGGTGCTGTGGCAGACCCAAAGGGGTGCTGAGAGGACCTGGCCATGGGGCTGCCTGGGCAGAGGGGCTGGGAGATGCCTCCTGGGGCTGGATCTGAGCTGGTTTTCCCAAGAAAGGTGCCACAGAGTGGGCTGAGGGGCAGGGGAGCAGCAGTGGCCATGGGACAATGTTCAGCACTGCATGCTGGGCTGGGGAAAGCCCTCGGAGAGGGGTGGGCAGCTGAGCAGCCCCACACCACCACTGGAGCATCTTCCACTCGGTAGATGCATTTTGCAGAGTGAAGCCATTGCAAGAAGGGGTTCACCATCTTTCCAGCAGGAAATAACCACTTTATGGCTCTTTTTCCCCCACTGAAAGGCTCCTGGGCAGCCCTGGCACCCAGGGTCCCCCTCTGCCTGTCCTCCCAGCCAGGCACATCCAAGGACAAGGGACTTGCCAAAGGTGCCTTTTTTTTTGTCTTTCCTTTCTCCACCGGTGGAAGAGCTGTTCTCACCCATGGGAAACCTGGGAGCACCCACAGCCCTGGGGCAGCTGTGACGCTGCACCCCGGGGTGCAGGATAGTGACAGTGGCCACCCTGTCCCTTCCCTCCATCCCCTCGCCCCGTACCTCTGCAGGGAACGAATCAGGGAGAGGCTGGGAAGCAGAGCTGCAGCCTTCAGCCTTCCTTGAAGAGCAGCGAGTCTGTGGGCACTGGGGTGCAGCTATCTCTGACAAGGACCATCCATCAGCGCTCAACTCAAAAGCTTTGGGATGCTGGACATGGTGCAAGGGGCTGTGGAGAGAAGGAGGGAGGGGGCTGATATTGGGGGGATGCAGTTGTGCTCGCCTGGTTTGAGCTGGTGAAGGGTTGGAGTGCTCATGTCCCCTCCATCAGCACTTGTTCCACCATTCCTGATGGAGGGAGGAGGGAGACCTGTGGGTTTGGGGTGTGAAACACTGTGGTGGGAGTGGGACCAGCACAGGGTGTCACCCTCAGGCTGCAGGACACTGCCAGCCAGACCTCAGCTGCCTTGCCACAGTCCCAAGACTCCAGAAGGACACCGGGGACCTGCCGAGCCCCATGTCCCCTTCCCCAGGGCCACTCCTGGTAGCAGCACCAAGCACCTCCCACCTCAGATTTCTGTGCCGGCCTCGCTGGTGGCAGCAGGAGTGGGTTCCACAGCCCAGGAACCAGCCCCAATAAAAAGCACTTTCCCCTCCCTGCTCTCCTCCCAAACCCCCAGCCCTGCTGTCCAGGCAGCACAAGCTGAAGAGGCACCATCACAGACAGGAGCTGTCAGTGGCTGCAGGACAGCGGGGAGGCAGGGGAGCCAGACCACGGCCTTTTCTTCCCTTTGGCTCTAAAAAAAGCTGCAGAGCAGGAAGGAGGATGGAGGGATGGAGACAAAAATACCATTTCCCCCTGCGAGCTGCAGTGGCCGTGGTGGCAAGTGGGCCCCTGGGGAACACTGGCAAAGTTGCGCAGCCGCTGCTGCCAGGGGTCAAAGGCAGCTGGTGGAGGGGACAGAGGGGACAGAAAAGGGTCCTGGTGCCCCGAGGATGCTCCTGAGAGATGGGGAGGGCAAAACAGAGGTGCCCTCCTCTTCATCGCCTGCCCTGGCTGGTAATTGGCACCCTCCAGTGGCACCAATAGCACCAATGCCTGCTGGGGTAATTACTAGCTCAGGAAGGGGAGGTGGCTCTGGCTGCCTGGGGGGCAGTTCAGGGCTGCTCAACACAGGGTTGGGCTGCAGAGTTGGAAGGCATTAGGCTTTTGCCCCTGTTTTGGGAAGGGTCAGACCTGGGATGTTCATCCTCCAAGCTGGCACCAGGATGTTCCCATTCTGGGTTCACTTCAGGTCCTGGGGCCAGATCCTGCCTCCTTCTCCTCCAGCACCTCCCTGTGCCCAGCTGCACCTCACCACACTGAGCCCATGAGCCAAACCAGGGGTAGGAGGAGTTTTGGCTTCCCCAGACTGCTTGAGCTTAAAAAACCCACTGGGCTCAGCTCCACTCACCTTTCCAGGGCCATCCCAGCTACAAAAGCCCAGCTCCTCAAGGCAGCTGAGACCCAGACAAGGTGGGAGAGGCACAAGGAACAATCCTCACCCTCTCAGTTTGGTCTCAGACCTCAAAACTGGTTTCACACCATGAGCTTCCCCTCCCAAGCCCACCAGGGACAGGGAAGGTGCTGCCCAAGAAACCCAAAGCAGTTTAACCAAACCTGTCTGAAGGGACTGCAATCACCTCTCATGGAGTTGTTTTTTCCTCTGGCTCTTTCCCCCCTCTCTGGGTGGTTGTGCTGGGGTAGCAGCAGCCATGGGCAGCCCTGTTCTTTCTCCTTGGCCTTTGCCATGCAGCCCACACCTGGGAGAACGAAGCAGAAGGAAGCAAAGTGCCGTGTTCCAGCTTTTATAGACTATTACTTATAATGGAGAGGAACAAAAATACTGTAAAATAAAGCACTTGAGGGCATCAGCTGTTAAATAGGCTTCTGCTAAAAACCTGTTTCGACTGAAAAAGCTTCATGGTTTGGATCAGAGGCATTGCCCTGCTTGTGAGAAAGCTGGAGCTTGGATAAAGGTGGGGGACAAGCAGCATCCTAGGAAAGGGGAGTTTGTGATCCCTGGGGAGCACCCAGTCCCCTAAATTGAAGGCTTCCCGTCCCTGTGGAGCAGCATTGCCCCACGTGGAGACCACGTGGAGCATTTTGCCACTTTAACGGGCTGCCCCACTGCTGATGTGTAAACTTGCAGTGCTCCAGAGAACACCCGGGGAGCCTGGGGAGCAGACACTTCCCATTAAGACACACTAATGAAATGTGAAAACGTTGTACTGTGCTGCAATTTTGTATATTTTGGAACACAGCTGCAGCTGTAGCACTGTTCCATTTGTGGCTAATTTAAACACCAATTAAACCAGGCTAAATTACAGCCAAGGACGCCGTGGGAACTGATGTGACAAGGGAGGTGTCCAGGAGCCCCCATCTCGCTGACCTTGCCATCTCCATCCCAGCTGGTTTCCAAGCCAGATGAAGAGCTGCTGGCTCCTGATGCTGGCCCTGAGGCCACGGCAGACCCCAGGTTTAGGAATAGAGCACCTTTATTAGGAATAAAGTACCTAAAGGCTGGCTCGTGCCCACCGGCCTCACCTTCGTAGCATCCTGAGCAGGCTTGCAGCTCGCATAGCTGGTGCCCACATAGCTGGTGCCCAGCTCCTTCTAGCAGGGGTGGGGTCAGAGGCAGCATGGGCATCCCATAGCCTCAGGTTCTGTGTGGTTCAGGGTGCAGAGCCTGTTCTCAGCAGTTTGGGGCTGATTTTTAACTGATTTGGTGAGCTGACGATGGCCTTAGGGTTTGCTCCAGAGGGAATACCTCAGAGGGCTTCAAAAGAGCTGCAAGTTGGTGTTGGACACCAGCAGCCAGCTCAGCTGCCCCCATAGCCCCCAGCACGGGGAACTGCTGGCTTCCTAAGGGTGGTTTGATTCCTTTAGCTGATGTGGGTAATTGCAATAGATCCCCTGAGGCCCCTGGTTTCCAGCTGAGCCAGGTTAGAGACAATTTAGCTCATGAAAGGCAGGGCTGGCATCCTCCTGCACCCCATCCCTGCAGACCCCCTACCTGCCCCCCAACTTGCTTCCACCCAGATGAACAGCAGGCTAGCACAGTCCCCAAAAAGCTTTTTCTACTACCTACACAGATATATATTTTATTTTTTCTTAAATGGGTATTTCCTGAGGGCAGCCAGGGAGACAAATCGATGACACAGACCCCAGGCAGCAGTGCAGGATTTGGCCACAGGGCACAAATCCAGAACAGGGGGAAGCAGGAATATGGTATTTCACCTTCCTGGTGC
>NW_008626878.1:368-1044 GCF_000691845.1 Merops nubicus | reverse complement strand
GGAGTGAGGCACGGGAGCGGTGCAGGGGTCCCCGCGGGGATCCGGGGTGGGGACCCAGAGCGGAGATGGGTCTGGGTCCCGGCGGGGATCCGGGGAGTCACTGCCAGGAAGCATGGAAGAAACATGCCATCTCCCAGCGAAACCTCCCAGATTTGAAGAGTTTTTCTGAAGATGAGGAAGAGGAGGAGACATCAGCCCAAGCCCCACGGCCCAGTACAGGGCCCCGTTGCCTGGAGGAGCACCCCGAGGGGATGCAGTGCCAGGCTGCTCAGCATCAGGCCCAGCCGCAGTCAGTCCAGTGGGGTCCCCACATCAGGTACCCCCGGGGTCCCCACTCCCGGGGACACCCCAGGCCCTCTCCATGCTACCAGGGCCACCAGGGGATGCCAAAACTCACCGTGCCCCCTGGCGAACCCATGGGCACACGCCGGGAACACTCACCAAAGAACTTTTCAATGTCCTTCCGGATCCTGCGTCCTTCTTTGGTGAAGTACAGGAAATACAGGAGCGACCCCGCAGCCACGGTGACGCCTGCCCCAGAGAGCAGCGGTGACACCCCCCTGGGCACACGCGGGTCCCCCCCTGCAGATCCCTCGGGCCCGGATGGCTCCTCAGCCACACGCGTCCCGCGAAGCTCCAGCTCCCACCCCAGCTCAAATGGACAACCCGGGGCAGA
>NW_008626878.1:0-332 GCF_000691845.1 Merops nubicus | reverse complement strand
ACACAGGGGCTTCCTGGGACAGGCCAAGGGCCAAGGATCTGGGGAGGGGGCAGCACCCCATGAGAGGGGTCTGTGTGTGCAGAGCAGCAGTGAGAAGCCCCAAGAAAGGGATTAAGTTCCACACAGCACCAGCCACCCCCATGGCCTCCAAACAACTTACCGATCCCGAACATCGCTAGACAAACTGTTGTGACAAAGCAGAGGTGGAGGGTGGTCACTCGCAGGGTGACAGCGAGGGCTGAGCTGCCGCCCTCGCCCTCAGCACAGCTGCAAGGGGCTCCTCCATCCCCTGCCCGCACCCCCAGACCCCTCCTGCCCGCTGGGAGCATCCC
>NW_008626877.1:0-12686 GCF_000691845.1 Merops nubicus | reverse complement strand
GGCCCCGGAGCGGGGCTATCCTCCCTCCCACGGAGCCCAGCGAGTACTTAGCTTGAGGTGGGGTCCTGGCTGACCTCTTGCGCTTGGGAGGCTGCAGCGCATTTTCCTCGCCTTCTGCGTCCTTATTGGAGCCTTTGGCAAGGAACTTCTGTGGCGCCTTTCTCTCAGCTCCTTCCCGAGCAAGCGTGTTATCAGCACGGCTGAGCTGCAGGTAAACTCTGATACGCGTGTGTAAAATAGCTCCTTTAGTTTGGAAATACAGGTCAGCATCAGTAGTCTTGAGTAGGAAGCTGCAATAGTTAAGAGGTTGTGTCCAGATTCCCATCTTCTGCGACTACCCCTCAAGTAATAAAAACTAACTGTTCTTTTTTTTTTTTTTCCTTTCAAATTCTTTATAGAGAGGTGAAGCAATCATTATTTTTGCTCTTCTTTATAATGGTTACCTAGAGGCTTGATGAGAATGGAGATTAAGCTGGATGTTCTCATCTCTACATGTATCAAGCAAAGAAAACCATGGCCTCGTATCTCATGGATTGGCCAGGTAGGCATTATAAAATTTTATTTAAATAAAATTCTGAAAAGAATGTTTTTTTTAATTAGGTAACATTTTCCATTTCCGTTTGGAGGGAGGGAGAGTAAAAAAAGCCTCAGGATGTGATTTGAATTTACCTCTCATAAGAGTAATTGAAATAAATGGCTTGATTTTCTGTTATATGAGCCTAAGACTGGAGACTAAAAATTTCTCAGATGAATAATGGGGAGTCATCTTTTTGTTTAAAAAAATAAATAAATAAGTTGTTCCTTATATGAGATTGTTGTTTTAATAATTCCGGTTTTTCATAACCGTTTTTACAGTACATTGTTGAAAATCACAAACAAGTTGTTTTTTTCCCATTCCATGCTGCAACGGTTTAAAGACATGCTTTCTTTATATTTTTTGATAAAATTAGACCTTTTTTTAAAATTTATTCAATACTTGATTTGTGCTAAAGTCAGTTACCATTTCAGGTCAGTTCCTCCTTCTATTGAAATCACTGGCAAAAATCTCGCTCCGTTAAACACTACACGATGAGATAATTAGTGCCTAATTTGTTTTTCAGTTGCCATTTGTTGGCATGTAGTTCAGTTAAGGTATTTCAAGGAACTTTATTAATAATGGCTAAAATTTGTTTGTGAGTTTGAAACCTGTGGACCAAATTCATCATCAGTGTAGGCTGATGCTAGATAAGATGTGCTGTAAAGCAAATATGCCAAAGAGTGAAGTCAGTGCTGGAATTGCAGCTGTAATGTGGTTTGGGTTTTTTGAAAATTATGTTTCCCTAACATTTTTATCACTACATTATTTTGCAGGCTTATGTAGAAAGTAACGTTTTTTAAAATTAAATGCTCCTTTTTCTTTCAACAGGAAAAAGAGGCTCTTTTTCTTCTAGATGATAAACATATAAATGAAATTAACCTGGCATCAGGGAAGACGAAGAAAATACCTCGGCTGCAGTCATTGCTGAAAAATGTAGTTGTTTTAACAACATCAAGAAATGGTTAAGTACAACATCATGTGTGTCACAAACTCATATCTTTTTATGTGTAGTTGTAACAGTTTAGAAAGATAGAGTATCTGAAGGATCTACCAGTTCACTGTCAGCTTTAGAACTGTGATTAGGATGTAGGGTAAGTAATTTTCAATCCTTCACAATACTCTTCTTCCAAACCTCTCTCCCCAATAAACACAGGTGCTTGGTTGGCAGGAATACTTAAAACAGGAGGGCTGTTTCTGTGGAGTAAAGATCAGGACTGCTTGAAAATTGTGCCAGCAATTGAAGAGTCTAGGAAAGTAGTTGAAGCAGCACAAGGTAAAAAAATACTTCTGAAAAAGAATAGAGGTGAAAGTGGTTTCCCTTTTGTTAACTGTTAAATAAACAAATAAAGGCTACATTGTTACATTGTTTTGTATTTGTGTAAGTTTGTGTCCTGGCTAAGCTTTGACAAATGTTCCTTTTGTCACCTGAATTATACAGGTTTTTGTATTTAGTAATCTCCTGTAAATAGTCATTAATTTTTAAAAACAATATTTTAATTTTTTTAGTGGTTAGTTTTTTAGTTGCTGAAAAACATTCCTTAGTAAGTTATCCACGCCTTAGAGCAAGTATACGTCTGAGGTAAGCCCTAGACACATAATTTGAAGTTTATTGTGTAAGCAGATTTTTATGACAAATGCCAACTAACGAGGTTGTGAAGTACTGTACAAGCAATTCTGTCATTTGTGGAAACTTCGGTAGTGCCTTTGGGAGCTAAAGGTAATAGATAGTAGAGCACTTACTCATCTATTAATAGTTTTCATGAAAGATGGACTTCAAGAAAAACAATCACAGGAAACAACTCTAATGATTGAGTCTTGTGGGAAAGATAATTCATAAAATGCATAAAAATGAGCATCCCATCTGACAGTACTGGTACTCAAGGTCTGTTATCAGTGATGAAGGTAGAAATGGAAGATGCTTAAGGTGGCAGCTTGGATTTCTTGTGATAGAGGAGAAATCTCTGTTTTTAAGAGAAATCTACAGAGGAGCAGAAACTATTCTGTCATATTGTTGTGTTTGTTGTGTCCTTTTTTTTTTTTTCCCCAGAGTGTTCAATGAGATTATACTTGTATGTATCTGGAGATGGCAGAAGGGTAGTATTGACTACTCCTACAGCATGTGTCTTTTTGTGGGAGAGTACAGAATGTAAGAATACATCCTCTTATAAAGATTCTTCTTCTGGGCGTTGGGTGCAAATTTTGCCTGATGAATCAGTCATGTTGCCTTCTGCTGAAGAAAAAGAAGTTGGAATACATGCTGCTTTCATACAAAATGAGGTAAAAAAAAAAGCCCTAAATAATTATTTAATCTCATGAGTAAATTCAAACCACAGAAGCTACAGTGAATTTTGAGAGCAATGTCTGTCTCCATGGTGTTGGGGGGGGGCTTAATTGCTTAGTACATTTTAGATCTGATAACAACATAAGAACAGCCATAATGGTTCAGATCAAGGTTTATCTGGCCCGGTAACATTCTTACAGCCTTTACCTCTCTGAGTGATAATATTATGTTATTCAGTCTGGATTGTAATAGCTATCAATCTAAATTTATAAATAATTGAAAGAAAATGGTGTTTGACTAGGGTTTTGCCTTTGTTCTATTTTGGCTCTGTTCTTTTTCCCACAGATACTGGGTGATTGCTTTTTGTGCTCTTTTGTATTTTATTCTGAAGAATGTTTGATGCTCACGTTTTTGATTCTTCGATGGCATGAAAATAGCTTTAAATATGTTAGGTAAGTGTAAACATATTTGAAGTTACCTTAGCTTAAGATTAGGAAGATAGGTATTTTGAAGTGGTTTAGAGCTGGGATTCAGAGCTGCAATGGAACACATTTACACTGATGTCTGATTAGCCTGTGTTTGCAATCCTCTGTTTGTTTGCGCATGTATCTTCATGGCACGCCATGTTATACATGCCCATATGGACAATATTTGTGTATATATGATCAATATATGGACATACATAGTAATTTTCAAGCATTTAAGTGCAGTTAATGTACCAGCTTTTATGTATGCATTCCATGCTTCATTATTAACTTACATCTAAATAAAACTGAATGAATTTATTTGGGTGTCTGTGTGTGCATAAAGATGCCTGCACACACGTGTGTCAGTGTCAGGAAGTTTCTTGCGTCATCCCTTTGCTTGTTTTCCTTGCATTACAAATGCATACTGTGCAGCCCGTGAATACTTGAATGCCTCTTTCTCTTCTTATGCATATTTGTATATTTTATTTGTTTTCTGTTCCCCTTCTCATCATATGTTATGTGTATGTTTCTCTATCTGGGCTGAGACCGTGTATGGAAATAGCTACACTGATACAGCCTCTAATCCCGAGTACATCTATAGTCCTTTCCTCCTCCCAAGTGAGGCACCTGTGTGTGAGTTGGAATGGGTATGTCCCCTGCAGGTATCACTTGAATGACTTGCTACAGTTTTTCCATACACTTGATGTTGACAGCTCCCTTTGTTAAATGGTACCCTTTTGATACTTACTTAGTAATGATGTCCTCCGTGCCCTACTGTGTCATCATTCTTCACTTGGCTTGTCAGTAGGGTGGTAAAACTGACATAGAGTATCCTATTACCAGTATATACACTGTAGTACCTGCAGCCTGAAACTGTAACCACGTTTCTCAGCCATATTACTCATCATATCTTTATGCCAACTACCGCTCAGCTTCATTTCTTACTGTTGTTTAGTTCATTTTTTCATGTTAATACTTTGGTTTTTTGGCTGTTAGGTTGCATGCTTCCAAATGGAATCTTTCTTGTGTTTTCCATCGTGTTCTGGATCTTTTTAGGAACACAGAATGGTCTGGGTTGGAAGGGACCTTTAAGGTTCGTCTAGTCCGAATCCCCTGCTGCAGGCAGGGTCATTTTTCACTAGATCAGGTTGTTGGAAGCCTCATCCAGCCTGACCTGGAACGCTTCAAATGATGGGGCATCCACAAGTTCTTTGTCCAGGGGAATGTACTGTAGACTTTAATGTTCAGATTCTGTGTATTCCTGTGTTGGATGAATTTATACTGTCTGAGGAAGCTGTTGCTGGCCAGAATGCAAGTGCCTTGGCATGTATCTGTACTTATTTGCATGTTCTTTACATACAGTCCAAATTCCTGTCATATAAAAATGATTCTCAGTGTCAGACATCATTTCTAAGTTCATGTAAGTACAGAATATTTTTCATTTGTAAGGTTTTAAAAAAAAAAAAAATCTTTTAAATTATTCATGCCTTACGTGTTTCTGTCTTGCGTGGTTTTTACTATATATGAGTATTCCCCTTCAGTGTAACTGAGTAAGCTCTTGGGATTGTTGTCTTTTTTTTTGGTCTTCAGTTCTTTGCCATACCAGATCCACTGGGCACAGCAGAGCTGTTCTCTAGTTACTTTGGTTCCCCGGTGTGTGCCTGTAAAATCAAGAGGCTCTTTGCTGTGCGCGTTTGCGAGAGATGGACTTCGACTTGCAGTAGCTGTGAATCAAATTGATCCAAAGGTATGAATGATGGACAGGGCCTTGTTTAAGCTGATAGTTCATCTTGAATTAAGTGGTAACAAGGATTTAATAACACATTTTTAGGAGTGATTTTTCAGAGCTCTGATGGATACATGTGATACGCATAGTCATATCGATATCCACAGCTAAAAAATTCTGCCACAACTTGCAATTTTTTGAGTGCTGTTTTTCAGTTATGGGATACTTGTGAGCTCCTTTGTAATTTCTGATCTCCAAAAAAACACAATAATAAATTAGTTTCTGTTGTTGTATTGTATCTGTGAAGATTCTGGGTGATTCTCAATCAGGCCTGAGCCTAGGATGTATTGGAGGTTATGGTTCTACTTCAAAGTGTTAGTCCTTCCCACAGCTCAGAGGACAAATCTCAAAATAGGTTTTAGTGCCAGTGGTGACAGGGAATATGGAGCAGCCTGTTTAGTGTGTGAGGAGGGGCAGATGCGCTCCCTCAAAGCTCCAGCTCTTATTCATCAACAGTACTAAGGAAGAGTGATCTTATTTTGTTTTGAGGCTTTTAGAAGTTTTGTTAAAATGAATATCAAGCTATATAGAGACTATATAATAATCTTTAATTATTTTTCAAATGTAGAAATAGAGTATTTATTAATTTCCACACCTAAATAGTAATAAACATAGAAGTGCAATGTTACTATTTTGTACAATAATGTTTCCAGTGCATCAAATGTAATGCATAATTTCCTGATAGAAATTGGCTTTTAGAATGATGTCATACAATTATGTGTTCTTTACATTTCCTTCTTCATTTTAGGCAACTCAGATTTTGTTTTTAAACACCCTGAATTTTGTAACTGTTTCGGGTAGCCTTAAAGGTTGTAGTAGCAAGAGTAGCACAGTCCCATCCAAGTTTATCAGGTCAGTAATTGATGTTCTTTCTCCTGCCGCTGTGAATTTTTTGGGTTTTGTCTTGAATGGGTCAAGGGATGTGTTGGTTTTGGAGGGGTTTGTGTGTGTGTCTGTGTGTTTTGTTTTGGTTTTGTCAGTACCAAAAGGTTAGAATAGTTATTTCATGGAGACTTTTTTTTTTTCTTGCCCAATTTAGATCTTACTGGGTTGGCGATATGAGCTGGACTCCTGATAGCCTTTTTTTGGCTTGCATGTTAAAACGTGGATCTTTGATTTTATTGACGAGTATGGGTGAGCTGCTGACCCTGACAACTTCTGGCTGCTCTGTAGAATTTGGACCAGCAGAGTTTATTCCATTTCATCCACTAATAACATACAGGTAAAAAAGTTTGGATATGTTGTGATGAAGGTTGACATTGTGACAATGTAAGTAAACATTTAAGTGGTTTGGGGTTCTAAGTATTTGAATTTCATAGTAATAAAAAATAGCATACTTTTGTGTTGTAAGAAGAAATTAAACTTGGAAGCACTAGAAGTGCAGATTTATTTTAATTCAGTGGTTATTTCTCTGCTCACTATTTAATTGTACCTATACAACTTGATACGATGTTTCATATCAGATCTTGTTAATAACATATTTGCATAGAAAAAAACTAGATAGCTTTAAAATCCAGATCCAGATTTTGAAATTATTCTGCTGGGTGCATGGGGGAACAGAAGGATCTCTGATAACACCTTTTAACATAAATTGAAAGCTATGAAAATTAACACAGTCTAAATAACTAAAGGTAACAAAATCTAAACTTTTTTTTTTAAAGTCCTGTTTATTCTGAGTGAGTAAAGCTGGATAGTGTGTAAATGTAGCATCTCCTGGAAACATTCAAAGTGTTATAATTCCTTCTTACACTGTCTGGTTGAAAAATCAGATAGTAAAATATATTAAAATATCTTAATTATGGTTATTATTGAATGTATGGAGCTATTTTGTTTTCAAATATTTTACTAACTTTTGGACGAATAAGAAATTAAAAAAAAAACTCAAACAGTGGTTTTGCACATTATTTCAAAGTATTATGTTAATTAATATTAAATTATAATATTAAAAATGCAAAATATAAAATATACAATATAACTATACAATATTAAAGAGTATTAAACAATAATGTTCAATAATAATATAAACTAATGTTAGATTTTTTGGAACCCAGTAAGAAATTTTTTTATAAGAAAAGAAGTTAAGATCTGTTTTGTAAGAGAAGACTTGTGTGTTGATATACAATATTTCTGTTGAATGCCTGAACAGATTCAGAAATACTAAGATACAAATCTTGATGGAGTTTTGGGGTTTCATACATGGCTTTATTAAAAGTTACTTAGAATTTAATCTTCAAGCACTTGTCAAACACAGTAAAAGCTCATTAAGAAAGTGTGATAAAGAAATTTAAAGTCAACTTGTGAAAAATGCATATTAATGAAATAAGAGGATACTGAAAGCTGGTTTTGTTTTTCTTTAAAGTATAAAAATTGCAACTACAGCAATAGTAGCGTCTTTCAAGCATAAATAGTGTTGTCAAGAGTGTTCATCTTGCAAAAATTCCAACACATCCTTAAAATTCTGAATGGGACAGTAAGTGTGAGTGATACCAAATGCTGATAAGCAATTTCTTCTCTGTTCTGTTCCTTACTGTTACATGCGATAATTGCTTCTCTTTTTTTGTGTATCTTTACCTTAGAGGGCAGCACTCCTTCTGTCAGGGCTCTAGTCAGTCTCTGGGTTCTTCAGCTTCTGAAAGTGACCTTATGAGACAGAGATTCTCTGTGGCTTCACACTCACGGTTACCCTACCTCATTGTCTCTGATGGATACATGGTAACAGTGCTCAGATTTCATAACAACCTTTCACCGTCAGCATTTGTGAGATCCCTTTTGCTTGATTCAACCCAGCGGCTTGAAAATATCCGTGGGAATTTGTTGAACTCCAAGGTAGGGTTATGAATGACGTTGTAGGCTCTAGGTAAAAAGGCTTCTGTGTGTATAAAAAAATGTGTAATTTTTAAACAGGGTAAGTCAGTGTAACTTTCTGTGATATTTGTATAAATTCCTTTGAATTATAAAGTTGGTTGGAGTACAGTATTGATCTGGAAAACAAGGAATAGAGAGTTTTCTCTAAATTTTCAGCCGGCTATCAGAGGGAACTGTAGTAAAGGGGACAGGCTTAACTGTCACTGTAGATTGTCTGGAACTGTAGAAGAAATTGGAATTTCTATATCCATAGAGTTGGTTCAGAACATTGACAAGTATTACGCTCCTCTGACCAGCTCCTCCTTTCAGAATGCTGCAGACAGTAATCTGTAAAACCTTTTT
The DNA here is from genome assembly GCF_000691845.1 of Merops nubicus. Taxonomy (NCBI): domain Eukaryota; kingdom Metazoa; phylum Chordata; class Aves; order Coraciiformes; family Meropidae; genus Merops; species Merops nubicus. The sequence continues at coordinate 4,368 of NW_008626877.1, read as the reverse complement.
ATCTTAGGCTGCTGCTGGTTCAGAGCAGTCTGCAACAGTCCCAAAGGTGCTGTGAGCACATGTCCACTAGGTCCTCAACTGAGGCTGTCAATTAAGGCTTGCATAAAGCTCTTTTTTTTTTTGCTATTTTCCTGTCACTTCTAAATTGGCCTACCTCTGGGAGCAGGGAAACCTTTGAAGGAAGAGGTCATGCTACTATTTCCAACCGCATAAGATACTGTAAATATTAACTTCAGAAGTGTAGCACTTGCTGACGGAATACAACTTTTTTTTTCTTTTGATTTTCAGAAAAGCGAGTTATGATGTTATTCATGCATAAGCTAGAAGAGTGGGCAAGGATTTGGGTGTTGAAAGAGAACATTACTAGTGAAAGTGCAAGAAAGCCATTCATACTGGCAGGCTTACAGGATTATTTCAGGAATCAAGAAAACAGATTCTCTCAGTATGAAGGAAAGTTCAGTTCTCTGGTGCCGGGACAATTCCGTGTTCCTGAAGCGAGGTCAAATGACTGTTTCTATGCAGAATATGCCTCCCCAGCTGTTCTTCCTTTCTGCCTGGGGCTTTTGAACTGAAGGGACCCATTTCTGTGTTTTGTTTCAAAAGTACCTAGTTGGATCTTGATAGAGACAGATAATGTTCTGCTTTATTGTTTTTATTTTTAGCCTAAAGGCAGACCTCCATGTCTACGATCACTACTGTCTTTAAAAGCTAGTCTTTTAAAACGTGCTCAAAATGAAAGTTCCATCTTTCCTACCATTCCCAAATTCCTGGAAGAGTACACAACAGAAATGACTGAGGAAACCATGGATTTACTGGTACTTAACAGCATTTTTCCACTCATAATTATGCAAATTATTTAATTTTAAGCTATTCTAAATGTAAGGAATATTTTTTTAAAATCATATAGGTATTTTTACTATTACTAGGCATATTTGAAGTAATTCAATATTGGCTGAATTCTTATTTTCTTTATAGGTGCAAGGAATATGGTTATTTTTTTCAATTGATACTTGATCTTTATTTTCATTTCTGTCAGCAGTGCATTGACTTCTTGAAAAATACGTAGTGATGTGCACATATGTCAGTTTGTTGTCATTTATTACTTTAGTTTCACCTTATAACAAAATGTAACATTACAATGCTAGATATACTGAGGCTGCAAAGTATATTAATAAGAAGTACAATATTATTATCCTTAGTAAATAAGACATTTATCCTCAGTTTCACAGGACTTTTCCATCAATTCCAAAATTTGTATATATATCTTTTGGAAGAATGGCTCTGTAATCAAAGTTACAGTGCAGCCTTTCCCAACTCTATTTCATGCTTTTTGGGTTTTGATTTGGTTCTTTGACATTTTTGAGCTTTTATTGAATGGCTTTTATATCTCATAGGCATATGGCAAAAACTCTCCCTCATACTCTGGGCTTAATACAAGACAAAATTTCAGTTTCTGGTGTAAAAAATACTACCGTGTTTACAGTGTAATATTTTTTTGTTGTTAAGTAATTTAGTTTCTGTCTGCAGAAATATTACAAACAGCCACATTTAATTTGAGATTTAGGTGGAACTGCTGTGAATTAAGTTTATTACCAATTAAGCAAGTTAATAAAGCATAAAGTTTTCATATGTGAGACTGACTAAATGGTAATTCCATGTAGACTGTACTCTCTATCAGTAGACTTGAATTAAAGTGTTGATTTTCTTGTTGTTGTCTGATTTAGGATTATGAAGAAGAATCTGATGATGAAAAGCAATTTTGCAATAGCTCTTCTCGCTTCCATAGCCAAAGAATCCATTCATTTGTTGCTAAAGCTGATCAAGGCCATGTAGAATTTGCATCAATGTTTGATACTATCCATGCGAAAAGCCATACTGAAGAGAAGGATAAATTATCAGTGGATCTATATTCCATCCAGAAAAACCTTCTTGCTGCATGGCAGATAGGGACTTCAAAAAATATGGAAGAGAAAAATACATTGCTGAATTACACAGTGAACTGCATTATCCATTTCTTCAACATTCTTCAGTTTGTGAAATGTCCTTTGCTAAACCAGGATTCATCTTTAGACAAGCCTGTGAAGAATACCCACTGGATGCATTGTGTGCTAAAGTATTTTCAGCAATGTTTAACTGTCTTGTACTGGCATCCAAGAGCAAATCTGACTGGGCACGTGGCAAAGCTGACATTGCAAACTTTAAAACTGATGCTTATGCAGCAACAAGATCAGTTGTTCTCAGAAAGCCTTTTGGCATGCTTCTGTCTTTTGAAAATGGTTTCTCACACTCTAAGTAGCGTGTGCATACTACAGTATGAGCATTTTTTTGCATCTCCTCAAGCTCATAGTCTTGTGGAACTGGACTCCCTCACTGTGCCTGTTTTCCTACTTCTTGATGAAAGTACCATGCAGCAATTCAGCTCACTGAAATCTGTGCTTAGAGAGACTCCTCAAGCAGTAAACCATGGTGCAAAACCAGAAAAAAGGTATGAATGATCTTTGGCGGGGGGGAGTACAGAGGGCAATCAGGCCTGGTCAGCACTGGTTTTTGAAAGGCAGGTCCTGCTTCACTAACGTGATCTACTTCTGTGACAAGGTGACCTGCTTAGTGGATGAGGGAAGGGCTGTGGATGTTGTCTACATGGACTTTAGTAAAGATTTTGACATCATTTCCCATGGTGTTCTTCTGGAGAGACTGGCTGCTCATGACTCAGACAGGTGTATTCTTCACTGTGTGAAAAGCTGGCTGGATGGCTGCACCCAGAGTGTGGTGGTGAATGGGGTTGAGTCCAGTTGGTGGCTGTCACAATTGTTGTTCTCCAGGGCTTAGTGCTGGGGCTGCATGAGAGGATCAAGGCATCCTCGTTAAGTTTGCACATGATACCAAGTTGATCTGCTTGAGGGTGGGAAGGGTCTTCAGAGGGATCTGAGCAGGATGGATTGATGGGCTGAGGCCAGTGGTATGAGGTTCAACAGGGTCAAGTGCCAAGTCCTGCACTGGGGTCACAACAACCCCACACAGTACTACAGGCTTATGGAAGGGTGGCTGGAAAGCTGCCTGGCAGAAGAGGAGTGTTGGTCAACAGCCACCTGAACATGAGCCAACAGTGTGCCCAGGTGGCCAAGAAGGCCAACAGCATCTTGGCTTGTATCAGAAATAACATGGCCAGCAGGACCAGGGGAGTGATTGTGCCCCTTTATTCAACACTGGTGAGCTGCACCTCAAATACTGTGTTCAGTTTTGGTCTCCTCACTACAAGAAGAACATTGAGGTTCTGGAGCATGTCAAAAGAAGGGCAAGGAAGCCGGTGAACAGTCTAGAGATGCTGTCACACAACAGCCACCTGAGAAGGGTTTTGCAGTGAGGTGGGAGTCAGTCTCTTTGCCCAAGTAGCAAGTAATAGTAGAATAAGAGGAAACAGCCTGATGTTGCACCAGGAAAAATTTAAGTTGGATACTAGGAAAAATTTCTTCACAGAAAAGGTTGTAAAGCATGGAACAGGCTGCCCTGAGAAGTGGTAGAGTCAGAATCCCTGGGGATATGTAAAAGATGCGGAAACATGGTGCTTTGGGACGTCGTTTAGTGGTGGACTTGGCTGTGCTGGGTTAATGGTTGAATTTGATGGTCTTGAAGGCCCTTTACCAAACTAAACGATCCTATGTTTATTTGTGTTGGAACAAAAATTTTACTTCTCAATTACTTAGTAATTACAACACCCTTTTGATTTATTTTCTGTGTCATACTCTATGGAAAAGTGTGGTAATCTGTTAAAGCATGCGGATTAGGGCCCTGACCTCTAGTTGAGTATAGTTGATTGTGATGACTTAACTAATGACTGCCAACTAGTCCAGAGATAATTTATGGGTTAACAGCTCACTCCAGGTGTAGTAGCATAGCATCCATCCAGGTATTGCAACTTAAAGAAATTTAAGCTTTTAGTGCCTATTGCTCATTCCACTCCTTCCCGTGCAGAAGTTCCAAACTATGGAGCCAAAAGGCTGCTCATATGAAATATCTACAACGTCAGTGTCATCAGCTAAGTTTGCACTTCATTATGCATATGGTGTCCTGGAGCAATAAGATTAATAATGTTATACCTTTTGAATTACAGGTTGAGTGTACTGTGGCAATTATTGTATAAGAAAGTGGCTTGGTATCAGATGCAGCTGAACAGAAAAGTGATCAAGAATGCAGAAGAAGAGTCTGTTGTCTCATCACTTTTAGGTCATATACAAGCGACCCTCCAGTCTTCAGGAGTGACCTTAGAACAACATGGGAAGATTAATTCTGTACATGGTTAGTACTTTGGAAAGAAAAACAAATATTAGGTAATTGCACAGTTGTCCCGATTCGATGTCGGGGGAGGTT
>NW_008626876.1:2735-3142 GCF_000691845.1 Merops nubicus | reverse complement strand
GGGTGGGGGGACGGGTGCCTACCCACCCCTCCGCACCCAAAAGATGCTCCCGAGGGGTCCCCAGCCCACGCCAGAGAAGTGGGTGTCCCCCTCGGTCCTCTCTTGGTGCCAGAGGGACATCCCCACCCCACCCCAGGAGGACTTCCCCAGGGGTTGTCCTCTCCTAGAAAGGGTGTGGTTAGTCGGTCAAGAGAGGTTCTCCTCCCCCTCTATTCTGCATTGGTGAGACCACATCTGGAATATTGTGTCCAGGTCTGGGCCCCTCAGTTCAAGAAGGACAGGGAGCTGCTGGAGAGAGTCCAGCGTAGAGCTACAAAGATGATTAGGGGAGTGGAGCATCTCCCTTATGAGGAAAGGCTGAGGGAGCTGGGTCTCTTTAGCCTGGAGAAAAGGAGACTGAGGGGTGA
>NW_008626876.1:439-2489 GCF_000691845.1 Merops nubicus | reverse complement strand
TTGGACTGGATGATCTTTCGAGTTCCCTTCCAACCCCTAGGATTCTATGATTCTATGATTCTATGATTCTATGATTCTATGATTCTATGATTCTATGATTCCTGACGGACACGTTCACCCCCCGCAGTACGACCTGGGGGCCTACATCGCCAACGCCCCCTCCACCATGCGCCACCCGCCCCCGGTGCAGAAGGGCAAAGCCTTCCTCCAGCACTTCCTCGACACCGTCCCCGAGGTGGACACCACGGCCAACATCATCGTGACCATCACCCTCCTCAGCTCCCGCCTCGAGGACAGGGTGAGTACGCCCACGCCACCGCCTGCTCCACGGGGCTGAGGAACCCCAAAAGGTGCCTCACAGAGGGTGCAGGGGGATAGGTCACCACGCTGGGGATGCCCAAGCCCAGGTTGGTGGTGGCCACCGGAGCTCTACGGCTACTGGGGGTGCCCAGAGCCCCCCTGCAGATGGCTCGGGACAACCTGGGCCAAGCAGCTGGTGGGTCTCCGTGCCTGTGTCCCACAGAGGCTCCTGGGGCACTACCCCGAGGAGAGGTTCACCGAGGCAGAGCCCCGGCAGCTCATCAGGGACTTCCAAGGGTGGCTGCAGAAGATCCAGGACCACATCGAGGAGAGGAACTACCGGGATGAGCTGAGATACAACTACCTGAACCCGACACAGATAGAGAACAGCATCTCCCTCTGAGCCCCGGGCTGTCCCTCCCCCACCCTCCCAGACCCCCAGAGACCCCCCCAGCACCTCCTCCCACCCCCGCACCTTGCCCACCTCCCAGCACCCCCAGGAACCTGTACCCAGCACCCCACACCTAGACATCTCCAGCACCCAGAGTCCCCAGTACCTGCACACCTCCAGGGCCCAACATCTGGGCACCCCCAGGTACCCACATGTGGCCACCTCCAGCACCCAACATCTGGGCACCCCCAGGTACCCACATGTGGACACCTTCCGCACCCAACATCTGGGGCAACCCAGGAGCCCCCCCAGCACCCAGCACCCCCAGCACCCTCCCATCCTGTCCCCCAATAAAGAACAGCTGTCAATCAAACTCTCTCTTCTGGGGGACCCCTCACCCCGACTCCCCTACCTGCTGGGAGCTGGCGGGGGGGGGGAACTGGGAAGCATGATGAGGTGCCCAGTGCTCCCAGTGTTCCCAGTGCCCCTCCGTGTTGCCGGGACCCCTCTGAGGCACCTCCAGGAGGGCGTTGGTCACCTTGGCGGATGGGCGGGGGTGAATTCCCAGGTGCAGCCCCAGGCTCCTCCAGGGAGGCCACCCCAGGAGCTGTGTCCATCTTGGAGGCAGGTCTGTGACCTGCGGGTCTCTGGGGCTGGTCCCAGGCAGCTCTGGAACTTTTTGGCCATTCCTGGGGGCATCTCAGGTCCCACAGGGCAGCCCCAGGCTCTCCTGGGGTGGCCACCACACGAATAGCAGTCGGACCTTGGAGGCAGGTCCATGCCTGGGAGCTCCCCAGGACTCTTCCCAGGGATCTCCAGGAGGATTTTGGTTTGTTCTGGAGGGAGAATTCCCAGGGAGCAGCCCCAGACTCTCCACGAAGAGCACTGTGTACGCTGGGGAAAGGTCTATACCTGGAAGCTCCCCAGGGTGGTCCAGCCTCAGCTGTAAACCCTGAGGATGAAGGGAGGAGGGAAAAGGGTCTAGAAGAGGCTCTGGGCATGAGCAGGTCCCTTACCAGGGATTCTGGGGCTTTGTGGGCAGAAAACTCTCCTTGAGACACCTCCACCTGAACAGTCCCTTGTCTTCCTGCTCCAGGCTGGAGCATTCTTGCAAAAAGCAGGTGGGAGGTTTGGGTGGATCTTCCCTTCTCTAGGACGGGACACATGTCTGGTTTGGAGACAAGAATTTCTATTCCCTCCAAGAAAGACCTTGAGGGGCTGGAGCGTGGCCAGAGAAGGACAACGAAGCTGCTGGGGAAGGGTCTGGAGCCCAAGTGTGGGGAGGAGCAGCTGAGGGAGCTGGGGGAGCTGAGCCTGGAGCAAAGGAGGCTCAGGGGAGACCTTCTGGCTCTGACACCT
>NW_008626876.1:0-360 GCF_000691845.1 Merops nubicus | reverse complement strand
GGAGAAACAATCTGTCCCCGTGGAGGGTTGCCCAGGGCGGTGCCAGGCTGCCCAGGGCAGTGGTGTAGTCCCCACCCCGGGAGGGGTTCCCAAGCCGTGGGGATGTGGTGCTGAGGGACACGGGGCAGTGGGGACCCCGCAGTGCTGGGGGCACGGCTGGGTCCGAGTAGCTCCAAGGTCTCTTTCAGAAACCTTCTCAGAAACCTGAGAACTCTCTGGTTCTCAGAAGCCCAGGGAGAGAACGTCCACGGCTCCCCCCTCGCCCACCAGCCCGGGCGTTGCCTCAGAGATGTTTATCGAGTTGGCCAAGGGGGACTTCTCCTTGGTGAAGCCACCGTGCCTCCTCCTGACGCTTCTCTC
>NW_008626875.1:12399-12942 GCF_000691845.1 Merops nubicus | reverse complement strand
GAGGGCCCCTTGGTCTTTGCCACGGAGCTTCTCGCTTCCCAGGCTCGTGTTGCAGGGCTCCTTCTTGGCCTGCTGGACCTTCTCCAGACCTTCAGAGGACCTCTTCACCGAGAGGTCCAGAGGCCCTTCGTGGGGCTTGGTGGCTTTCTCCAGTGCCTGGTGGATGTGGTAGAGCTCCCTTCGGATTTTGACCAGCTGGTCCCTCAGCTCTTTTTGCCCAGGGGTGTCCTCCTTTGCCAGATCAGACAGTTTCTTCTCCACCTCTTGGTACTCCTCTAAGGTTTTGGAGAGGTCCTCGATAAGCACGGTTGTGGTCTCAGAGTCTGTCACAGTGGCAGAAGTCTCCTGGGGTCTGCTCTGCTTGCAGAGGCCATGGTCCAGGTCAGCACTGGCAGACAGAGGAACTTCAGTGTCATTGCCCCTCTCTGGTTCCTCAGGCCAGCCCACGAGGACTTCTGCGTGCCAGTGGTCCAAGACCTTGGGGATGTGGCCAGGGTTGGCCCTTGCACCACTGCAGAGAAGAAGTGGATATCTTCAGCAGGG
>NW_008626875.1:10176-12378 GCF_000691845.1 Merops nubicus | reverse complement strand
TAAAGAAATTCCTTGGGCATATGTCCAGGGCCAGCCCTGTCAGATTCAGCCAGGGTTCCTCCACTGACTGCTGCCAGCGTGAGGCCCTCCCAGGAAGGGCTTTGGTCTGTGCATCCAGAGCCCTGGCTGGACCTGCTCCTGGCATCGTTCTTCCAGGAGGTGGCTGGACCCTGACCCAGGCTGTTTCATGACACCCACCAAAAAAGGGAGAAACCAGTCTGAAGAGATGCTGCTGCTGAGTGATCCCACCTCAGCTAGCCCAACCTGGATTCTCCTTCTACTTGGAGCACTGGAGAACGTTGATGGAAATTGCCACCTCACAGTCCTGAAGGCCCAGCTGGAGGGGATCTCTCCAGCCAGCCTGAGAGCAGGGAGGAGGCAGGTGGAGGTAGAAAACCATGGAGAACTCTTCCAGAGAAAGCTCCTCCGGGTGCCAAAGCGGTGGGGTTTGCAGTGACATTTTTCATGGAGCCACAGCTGGACTTGCACAACCAGGGGAGGAACTGAAATTTTCTTAAAAGGAGCTGTGCACATTTCTAGCCCCAGGTAAAAGGAAACGTTTGGAAACGTGACCCTCCCTCTGGGCTTTGAAACCAGAAGGCAAATCAAAGGAATGCAAATGTGTGTGTTTAAAAATAGGCAATAATTGTTCCAGCAACCTTGGGAGATCTTGGGACCCACGAGGAGATTTCCTGGTGCCTGGGGAGTGCAGGTCTGCACCACACAGACACCACATCACTTCTGGCTCTGGGTGAGAGAGGGGAAAGTGAGGGACAGCAAGCAGTGACATAGCTCAGGTGCTTGGAGGCTCCTGAAGGCTACTCGGGTCCTTTGTTCCTGGTGGGCATTGATATGGACCACCAGTCTGGAGTGTGTTCAGCCCTTGGAAGCTCATCTCATGGTTTAGAGGCAAGGGAGGGGATCAGTAAGATGATGGGGTGTGAAGATGAAGTTTAGGACCAAGCAGATGTGAAGAAGAGGCAGAGAGATCACAGACACCTTACCTGCTCTGGTAGCTGAGTTTTCCAGACGTTAGCCTTTCAGGTCCTATCAAATCCAGCCCATTGGCCGTGAGCTTCCTCTTCAGGGCGTTTCCTGGAGGGCTGCTTGTCTCCAAAGAGGTCACCCCTGGTAACTCTGTCTTCCGGATGCTGCTGGGGGCAAAAGCGGCGTCCTTCACCCCCAGCAGGTGTGGGTAGATGTCAGTGGCTGGCTTTTTGTGCAGGTTGTTGAGGCCCAAAGCTGGGTTGCTGTCCTTCTCTTGGGACAGCCATTTCTCCTCTTCCTCCTGCCCCAGCACGGCAGGGTGGCTGAGCTCAGAGGACGGCTCCTCTCTGACACCTTTGGACCAAGGAAAACCCGTCTTCAGAACCGGTACCTTCAGCAGCCCTGGTTTGGTTGGCTCGCTGGGAGGTTTGGCTTGGGGTGGTGTGGGCAAGACAGAGCCCACCAGCTGCTGGGCTTCTGGCTTGCTGGAGGGCATCTTGCTTTCAGCAGAGCCGAAGGTGTGCTCGAAGAGCAAGGGGTAGTAGAAGCGGGGCAGGAAGGCCGAGCGCTCGGGGCTCTGCAGGGGCTGGAAGTGGGAGGCGTGGGGGTGCATCAGCTGGGCCGTGGAGGCCAGGAAGGGCAGCTGAGTCAAGTGTGGGTGAGTCGTAGCACTGTTGGCCATGGTGGGGCTCAGGTAGGAGAAGAGATTGGGGTTTAGTGGGTAGTTGATGCCCAGCAGTGAGAGGTTGAGGCCCTGAGGTTCGTGGTAGTCGCCGTAAGCTGGAGGTGGGTAGCACGGGATGATGTTGCTGTCAGTGCAAGGCGGGGAGACCTCGGGTGTGTTCCTCCTCTGCCCATTTGCCACCAGTTTCCACTGCTCCATGAGGATCCCGCTGCTGGCCAGGCATTTCTTTGGCACTTTGCAATGCTTTGGCTTGGCATCGAGGTCCGGAGAGGCCACGTCCCTGCTTTTCATGACGTGGTTCTTGAGGGAGAAGACGTCTGTGATGATGAAGTCGGGCTCCACCTCCTTGCAAGGCTTGTCCCTCTTGTTCTTGAAACCAAAGACCAAAGTGTTCACTTCTGGTTCAGCTGGGTCACCTTGGCAACCCACCTCTTCGTTCTTCTCTTTCTTCTCCCCCGCATCCATCTCCCTCAGCAGGCCGGCAACATCCTCCTCCTCCCCTTGGAACGGGCCACCTTCTTCACCAGCCC
>NW_008626875.1:9769-10041 GCF_000691845.1 Merops nubicus | reverse complement strand
GGCCCCGCAGGCGAGGGGGCTCCGTGGCCTGCAGGAGCCTCAGCTCGGGGTGCAGCAGGTTGCCCTTCTTGTAGGGCCAGTCGGACTCGATGAGGAGGGAGAGGGAGTTCTTGCACAAGCTGTACTTCATGTGGTTGTAGAGGTGGGACTTCTCCATGCAGGTGAAGGGGCACTGGAAACATTTGTAGTTGTACGGCTTGCCCCACGGCCTCGGGATGTAGTGAGGCTTTTTTGGCTTCCTCTCCCTGTGCTTGGAGGCCGAGGGCCGCTTG
>NW_008626875.1:7747-9626 GCF_000691845.1 Merops nubicus | reverse complement strand
CGGGGAGATGGCTCTGCTCCGTGGGCACCTCCTGACCCTGGGGAATGGAGCCACCAGGGCCTCAGTCTGGAGCTCCAGGGTTTGGGGAATAAACCCAGACCAGTGATGGAATTTTTGCCCAAACCCTACTGGTGAGTCCATACACGTTGGCCCCATTATTAACCCTCTTTTGTCAAATCATCCCAGAGGAAAAGAACAAACACTCTTAAAGCCGTTGAAGCTGAACCACCTGAAGCTGCCAGTGAAGCACCCAGGTGACCACAGCCTCCCTGGGGCAGCCTCAGCCCAGCCCTGGGACAATTTCCCTGCTGAGGGCAGGGAACGAAAGCAAAACCCACCCTCAGCCCCAAAGGCCGTGCTGGGCACGGACCTGTGCAGCTTTGCTGTCATCTCCTGGGCTGCAGAGGGGACAATCAGATGGACAGACAGGACGGGGTGAGGCTGCCGGCTGCCTGTCCCTAAGCGGCTTGTCCCAACCCTGCCGTGGCTGCTGGAGGGGTGGTCCTGCCCCCCTGGCTTCAGGGAGCTGTCCCTGTCTTGTGTCCCCCTCCTGAGCCAGGACAAGGCTAATCCAGCCTGGAGAACCAATCCAGGCTAAAACATGCTTCTAGATGTCTTCCCTAGGGTCAAAATGTCTAGGAAATGTCCCCCGCAGCCCCTGACACACGGCTGGTCCTTCTGCAGCTCCCACCACAGCCTCCCTGGGACGGTGGGAGGAGCAGGCAGGGGAGCACAGCACCCCAGCTCCTCACCTCCCAGAGGAACTGGATCTCCACGGGCTCCACGCTCATGAGATTGGGTTCCTCCACAGATGGTCGAGCAGCAACCTTGAGGGACCTGCCGGCTTCTTCCCCCTTAGAACAAAACCTGCTTTTCTCCTGGGGAGGGCACCGAATTTGAGGGCTCATTCTGCATGGGTAGGGCTCATTTCTCAAGGGCCATATCCTGCCCTGATGCGGCAGGTCCCAGGGCAGAGCTCTACCTGGTTCGGGGGATGCACAGCCTGGGCACAGAAAGGGACAGAAGCATCTCTAGGTTGCCACCAATGTGGCAGCTGGATCCAGTCAGGAAAAAAATCTCCTTGCTGGCTTTTGGAGAGCAGGAGATGAGTTTTGGAGGATGGGAAGGGAAAGAAATGTCTCTGCACGCTGGGACACGCAGTGGCTTTGAGCAACCAGGACTAGGAGCTGCCCAGGGATGGGACCTGGTGGTGGCTCAAGGAGCTGACAGTGACCATGGCTCCCCACCAGATGGGAGCATGCCCAACCTAGCCCAGCTGTAGCCCGTGTGGGGGTTGCCCCAGAAGGGGGGTTGCCATGTGGCCCCCTGCTTCCTGCCTGAGCATCCTGCTCCGGGTGCACGTTGTCCTGAGCCTGGAATACCACGTGTCCTGCAGGAGTGGTGGCCTTGGGGACAGTCCCACCAGCCCCATGCCCAGGTGGTGGCTGTGCTGGGCTGGAGAACGCTCTGTCCTGTTACCCATTCTCCTCAGCACCAGCACCAAGGGGCATCGCCTTCCCCTGGAGCACGGGGAGAACATTTGTGTGATGGGAGAGGGTTTCCTCCTGAGGTTTGTCATCAAATGGCAGAGAACACCTCCTGCCTGCCATGGGGACAGGGTGGCACAGGAACCTGTGGGGCAGGGTTTGGGGACAGCCCCCTGTGTGGCACACATCAATTGAGCTGGAGGTTGACCCTGCCTCTAAGATCAGGTCTTGCAGAAAATAGGCCAAAATGTCCCCTTGTAACGAACCCCTATCCCCGGGGTTTTGGGGGAGCCCCAGGGCTCAGACCTGACCCGCAGCAGCCAGGGCTGGTTCCTCCTGATGCAGTGGGAGGCACAGGCAGAGCTCAGGACCTCCTGAGGGAGCTCTCGACC
>NW_008626875.1:0-7645 GCF_000691845.1 Merops nubicus | reverse complement strand
CCCCCGCTGGCCCCACCCACGGGGCCTGGGGTGCCCCGGGCATCCTGGATGTGGCCGTGCCCTGGTGCCCTGCCCCATCTCCCCATCTCCCCATCACCCTGCTAGAGGGCAAGAAACGACGAGTGGGGAGCCAGGCGCCTTGGCCCTGCTGTTTGCAGGTCAGTTGAACAAACATTTGCTGTTTGTGTGCCAGAGGCAGATTAAATCTTTGCTGGGAGACTGGAACTGGTTGTTCCATTCCTGCACAGCTGATCCCTGTGAAAGCCCTTCCTTCGTCCCCCTCCCGTGCCCGGTGGTGCGGGGGACAGCAGGGAGACATCCCATCCAAGGACAGGCAGCTCGGCTGCTTCCACCTCCGTGATGCTGCAGAGAAGGACAGCAAGGGAGGGGAAAAGGAAAGAGCAAAGACTAAGAAGGGGACGGGGTGGGAAAGCACCCGGCGTGTGAGCGGGGCGGGCTCTGGGGGGACGGAGCCATCCCCCGAGCAGGCTCCGGCACCGTGGAGCTGGGAGACGGGCGCTGCGGCTCCTGGTGGCCGAGCGGCTCCCGCACCAGCAGATCTTCGTGGTCTGCTGAGTCTCTCTCTGCCACAACGGATTATTTCCAGTGGGCTGTCAGCTGCGGCGGCGGGGGCCGTGCCCGGGGGCAGCGCACGGCGGGGACCCAGCACCTGTGCCTGGGAATTGCAGCATCCCCGCTCTCCTCGCCCCACCCGCTGCGGGAGAGGGGAAGAAAGAGGAGAGACAAAGGGAAGGGAGACGAGAGAGATGCTCAGGAATGAGATCTGCACTCTCTGGTTCTCCAGGAGGGCAAAAATCCCTGGCCTGAGCTCCAGACGCGGGGCTGCGGGGAAGGGCTCACAACCCAAAAGTCCGTCTCGCTCGGCTCCCGATGCCCAGGATGAAGGGCAAGCTCCTGTGGTGCTGCAACGCTTCTCCTACGCCCTCAGCCAGCACAGAGCACCCCTACGGCACACAGCACTGCCCCTCCCCACCCTCAGTCTGCCCAGGCTTCTCTTGAAGCTGTGGGAATGTTCAGCCCCTGCAGCAGGGAGTGCCCAGCACCCCACGCAGAGCTTCAGCCTTCGGCCTCCCGAGCCTGCTGGTCCCCATGGATTCTGCTGATGCCCCTCAGCTCTTTGGCTGGAGGACGCAGCACCCACGGTCCCTGTCCAACCTCCAGCAGCACGGTTCACCACCACAGCCCTGCTTCAGCATCTCCTTTCCAGGCTGAAACTGGACATAGGGCCAAACCCTTCCAGAGCTCATCTCCTTCCCTGAGCCACCTCCTGGTCTGCAGCAGCCGTGTGTGGGCAGGGGCTTGCTCTGGGGGGTTTCCTGTACCAGTGCACACCAGCACTGCAGCCCCCTCCACCCCATGCCCACCACTCAGGGGAGGGGGAGACAAAAACACTAATAGAATGCAGCAGTCTGGACCAAAGAGAGGTCTTCTGCAGCGTGTGTGTCCACTGGAGAAGCTCTGCTACTGTGAGCTTGTCCTGATCTGCGTTTGCAGAGCCCCAAGAGCTTTTCTGGCTGGAACAAAGACCTCATCTCTCAAACATCCTCCCTTCCTCGTCGCTGTCCTCCAAGTCCTCCCAACGCTGCGTGTAGGCTGCCAGGGAGCTGCAACGCTCCCATGGAAGTTGGCTGCCCTCAGCCTTCCCCAGATGGCCGTAGGACGTGGCAGGGAGGAAGGGGCTCATGAAGGGCACTGAGGTTCTCCTCTCAGGAGTGCTGGGAGGGACCTTCTGCCTCGCACCTCGTCCTGCAGCTGTGGGCTCCTGTGGCCTCTCCTGAGCTGGCCCTACCCTGGGCAGGCAGGAATTCATCTGCGGCCCCCTGCACGCCCAGCCCCAGCTGCAGGGACAACTCTTCCCTGCACCTACCTCCACCCAGCTACTTCTGGGCTGTCCAGGTCGCTCGTGCTCCTGGGGCTCAGCACCACACCAGGCTGGGTGGGCATTGCTGTTGCCACCCCGGGGAGCATCCTGCCTTGGTGACGGTGCGGGAGGGGGGTGGCTTTCCTCCGGGATGACAAACTAACCCCACAAACCACCACCACTGCCCCTGCTGCCCGTGGGGTTTGATCCCTGTAGCCCCAGGCAGAGCTGGGGCAGGCGGGCGGGCAGCGGGTGGCAGTGGGAAGCCACGATCGATGCAAACCACTTTCCCCTCACTGGATGGTTTTGCCGCGGGGGCTGCGTGGCTATTAGCGGATATCGGGTCCCTTTTTGTTTTCATAGCCTGGGGTGGTGTCATTTGAGCTTTTAAGCATTTATCGGAGGCTGGGATGAGGGCAATTGGCCATGGCAAAGCAGCAGGCGCTCGGCAAGAGGGGGGAAGCCTGGGTGGAGGGACCCAGCAGCTCTGCACCCCCAGAACCTCACCCTATATGGTGGCTGAGGGCTCAACCGCTCCTGTAAAGTGACTGTGAGGCCATCCTGCTGCCTCCACCTTCCGAGGTCCCTCCATCGGTGGCTTTAAAACGATTCCCACCTCCCAGTGTGCCTTCCTCTGGCATGTTTTCAACTATTGCACCAAAATCTCCCCTCTTCCCAGAGGGACATAACGTCTTCAGAAAGGTCTGGAGCTCCCCATCCTCCCCAAACTGCCAACCCTTTCACCTCTGTCCACCCACCACATCTTTGCCTGCAAAATTTGGAGGGATCTGGAGTTTCTGCTTGGGAAAGCTCATGTTCCCTTCACAGGCAGCTTTTGGAGAGGGCCACCTGCAGACACAAGTCCAGCCTGTAGCCCATCCCAAACTCCAGCCCACACATGACACGGCTCCATCTGCGTGAGCACTGCTGCCTTTCAAAGCATGGGCTGTCTGGGGTCACCTGCCCAGCCCTGGAGTGTCCTTCAGGCCAGAGGATGAACTTGCTCCCTGCTGTGTGCCAGAGCCCCAGCACCTTCATGCATACAAGTCTTCCCTAATTTGGGGCCAAAAATCTTCTGCCTTCTGTGGACTTGCTCAAAAGGTGTTTCTGTCTCTGCCCTCTCCTGAGCTCCTCTGCCTCAAGCCTCCATCCCCAAAAAGCAGCTGCCTGCCCCTGAATCTCAACTAGCCTGAAGACTCCCCGGGGCAACCCCGCCATCCTATGAAAAGCCTGTGTGGTGGCAAGCGTTCAGCCGAGTGACAACGGGTTGGAGTCGTCGTCTTCTGCCTGTGACACACACAACACAACTCGCAGGCTCCTTGAGAGATGAGATCAGGCCGTCACAGCCTCCAGGCAACTCTCCAGAGATGCCAGGGTCCTCCACCGCGAGAGGCTTTCCTCCCACAGCCTTTCCTGCCGCAAGCCCTTCAGGCAAAGAGGCAGGTCCTGGTCAGGAGATGTAAGACTGTCTCTCCACATTACATCAACCACCCGCACAAGCTTGTGCCTACACCCCACTACAAGAGTTCCCTGCATCTTCCTCCACCTCCACTTCTACCTGCTAATGGAGCCCCAGGAGACCACAGGCCCCCAGCCGTGGAGTCAGCGGCTCAATGGCCAGCAGACCTCCAAATCGGTGAAGACAACATCAGGCTCCAAATGAGAATGTGCAGCTGGGTAGAGGGGAAAGTGGCTGCGTGCAAGCCAGGAGGGGCAGCAGCGTGGCTGTGCCCAAAGGGACGCAGAGGAGGTGGTGTCCAAGGCTGGCAGGGTGAGTAGGGGAAGAGGGCAAACTTCTGGGGAGGAATGGGGGAGCTCAAGAGGCACATGCAGCTGGAGTAGGAAGGTACAATCCAGCTCTCCAGCATGCTAAAGCCTGTGTCATGGGCTCCTGGAGGTCCAAAGTGGTCTCTCTCCTGTTCCCAGGAGCTGGAAGGGTGCTTGATCCAGCCACCTTCATGCTGGATTCAACATGAAAATTTTCCATAGCTTCTTCCCGTTTCTGTGGCCTCTGATGTGTCTTTCCCCACTTACAAGTTTCTCCTTCTCTCGCTGGTTGGACAGCCCAGGATGGTGTCCTACTGCCCACGACCACTCCCCTGGGAGATGCTCTCTTAGCCTTCCACCTGGCAGACCTTTGGGGATGGTGGCACATCTCCAGAAGCCCTCAGCACCAAAACTTAGAAACTTTCTCCTCCTTTTCCCTTGCTGTTTATCCTTGCATAGTTCACACTCCTTAAATGTACTGGGGATGGGAGTGGTAAGAAAGGAAGGTCTCTGCTTTGCTTTTGCTGGTCTAGCAGAGCCCAGCTCGTGTTGTGTCTCCCAAGACACACCAGAGGTGGCCAAAGGCTCCCGTCATGCTACAACTTTTGTCACATCCTGAGCTGTCTCTCACAACGTACCTGCTCTGCTTGGACCAGCTGCTCAGGTGTCCTGCTCTAACAAACTGGTCCCCACCTTGCAACCAGAAAATTCACCTTAGTCCAGTTCAAATTCACCCAATTTCCTTTGAGGATGGGGGCAGAGAGCCTCCCCTCCTCCTCCTCCTCCTCCTCCTTGTCCTCCTTGTCCTCCTCCTCCTCCTCCTGCCCATCTCCTCCCTTGCAGTCCAAGTGTGTGCCCATTGCTGTAGCCTCACTTCCCTCATTGCCTTTGCTGCAGGAAAGGATCTGCACGTATGGACATCACAAGCACTTCCCTCAACCTTCCCCATCCATGTCTTTGTGTCCCCATTCCATGCTTCCTGCTACCCTCAGGACCTTTCCCATCCCCTCCTCTCTTGGTCCAGCTCCCAGCTGGCAATGTTCTGGCTCTGCTCGTGTGATGATGTGGTTCCTTCCCTGCAGAGCTGCTTTTTAGCTGGTCAGCCCCAGACGTGTCCTGCTCCACAGGGTGACTCCAGCCCAGATGCAGGACTCTGCACTGCCCTTGGCTGAGCTCTGGCAGGGCACTGCCAGCCCCTTTCTCCAGCCAGGAGCTGCACTTTGCATTGCTCAGCTCAGCTCACTGAGCCTGGCAGTCCAGCCTGTTTTTGACCCACCTTGTCTTTATGATTCCAGCTTGGCCATGAGGATACTGCAGGAGACCTTGTCAAGGGCCCTGCTAAGGTCAGGTAAACAACATCCCTTCCTCTCCCCTTATCCAGGCAGCCAGTCACCTCCTCACAGGAGACAGTCAGGCTGCTCTGCCGTGATCTGACCCTGGTAAATTCACCCTGGCACCTTCTCAGCATTCAGGAGGCTGAAAAGAACTTTGAGGAGGACTTGCTTCACAGCCTTCCCAGAGACTGAGATGAGGCCAGCCCACCCTGGGTTCTCCCTGATGGGTCTGAGCCTCTTGAGCCAGAGGCCATCGTGTCCCTGCAGGGACCTCAGCACATCTCAGTGGAGCATGGGATGGAGCAAGCTGTGCCTGGCACACAACTGACCTTCCTGGGACTATCTGGGGCTTGCCCTCGGGCTGCCCAGGCAGAACCCTGCTGGTGGCGGCCTCCCAGCCCTCATTTGGGATTGCCCCATGCAGCCAAAGAGAGTTCCTCAGGACAAGGACCCATGAGCAGACACACTCCTTCACTCCTTCCCTCCTGTGGCACCCTCCTGCCAGCCTAGAAAGGCAGGGGAGGGGGCTGCAGGTCATGGGGGACAGACCTGGGCACAGGAGGAGCACACCCCTCTTCCCTCTTCTTGCCTGAGGTCTTGGCTCTGCCAGGGTGATCCCCAAAAGATCCCCCCTCCCTTAGGTTAGAGGACAGGTCTCGTCTTAGCCAAAACATGACCAAGATAGGGCAGTGACTTCAACCACCCCTAGAAAAGGGGGGTGGGTCTTGCAATGCTGTGCCCACACCCAGGAGGACGTGGACTTGTCCCTGCCCCCACAGGCCAGCTCCCAGCACTGGCAATTGGCCATTTTAGGGTGCAGCCAGCAAGGGAAATGTTTTGAACACAATGAAGATCATGAGACACTGGAACAGGTTGCCCAGAGAAGCTGTGGAGGTTCCATCACTGGAAGTGTTCAAAGTTGGGTTGGGTGAGATTTTGGGCAACCTGGTCTGGTGAAAGAATTCTCTGCCCGTGGTTGGAGGGTTGGACTGGATGATCTTGAAAGGTCCTTCCTAACCCAAATCATTCTGTGATTCTATGGTTCTATGACTGCCGTGGCTCGGGGCCAGCAGGCAGGGAGACCTGCAAAGTCTGCAGGAGAGAACCTCTGATGTTCCCTGGGGGGGTCACACGCTCCCAGCAGAGAGCAGGGAGGCAGGGGGCACTCCTGGGTGGGGGCTGGCTGGCGGGGACCCTGAGCACGTCTGTTTGCAGCCACTTTGCAGGCAGATTTTCCCCCAAACCCCACGTATTTAGTCTCTGCAGGAACATTTGCAAGGCTGCAGGCTCCTCTTGCTGCCTTCCTCATGAGGGTGTTGGTTGGGTTTTTAGTGCAGCTCAAGGCGGCTCCCAGGGTGATGCTGCCTGGTGGTCCTGCTCGCTCCCTGTGTTTCCTGCTCTTTCCCCCCAAAAAAACAAGGGCAGAATGTCTCAGCCAGCCCCTGACCCCAACCCTGGGGGTGGGGGTGATGCATCCACAACCTGCCATCCCGGGTTGTCACCGAGGGGAGCCCAAATCCTCCCCCTGAAGGTGGGCAGGGAGGATGGGGCAAGATGGGGACCAGCCCACGCAGCCCTGTGGGCAGCACCCAACAGATGCCCCCAAACTCTCCCCATCCCAGTCCCAGAATTTGCCACCACCTTGGGACACCTCTGGGACTTACTAACCTGATTTCCTTGCCCCTTTTTTTACCCCCAAGTCTCTGACTGCTCTGAACTGTTCCTCATTCTGTGAGCTCCTGATTTAATTGCTGAAATTACTGTAAACACGCATTTTTCTGGTGTGAGGAGGCAGATTCCTATCAACACCATCAACCATTTCAGTAACCAAAAATCACAAAAATTTCAGCTGCTTCGACAGATCAGCAGCTCAGTTTAGTTTTTCACTTCCATGAAGAGTGATTTAGAGGAAAACAAAATTATGGATAATACAGATAACATTGTCTCACTGCTAATTTTCACTCTTCTCCCCCCTTTAGTATTTCTTCTTCACAACTGCAAATATTTATCCCACCTCCACGCCTGCAGAAAACCCCCCTCTTCTTGATTCTTCCACGAACACGCAGAGGTAAAGCTGTTAGAATGAATCCCTTTTTCTCTGCCCGCCCAGGCTGGTTCCCGACACGTCGCTCCCTTTTCCAGCGGGGATAAAAGTCAAAGTCACACCTCTACAACCCACCACACGGGCACGGGGAAAGAATCCAAAATCCACCACAAACTTTCCATTGTCAGGGTGAGCAAATCCCTGGGAAGGCACTGGGACGTGTCATGAGGAGAGCAACCCAAGCAGAAAGGCCCCATATGACCTCCCTGGTGCTGAGTGCCTTTAGTAAGAAGCAGTTAACGGGGGCTTGGAGAGAGACGGGGGAGTTGGATCAAAGAGCATCCCTGGGAAACGACCGTGTCCCCACACCCAGTGGTTTCTCTTCTCCTTCCTGTGCTTTGCAAATCCCCTCTCTGGGCACTGGCTCCTGCCCCCCAGCCGAGCCCGTGGCACCGTGGGATGGCTGGGCTGTTTTTTGGGGAGAGGGCAAAACTGACAGGAGAAGGCAGCTTTGGACAGGGGGAACGTTTCCCCCACCCGGGTCCTCGGGGGGTTTTTATACCCCTGCACTGAGACCCACTGCTGCCCCCCCAGCACCTTCCACCCCCTGCCCACCCC
>NW_008626874.1:0-897 GCF_000691845.1 Merops nubicus | reverse complement strand
GAAGGCAGCACCATCAACCTGACCTGTGCGGTGGGCACGGCTGGAGAGGAGCCTCTGAGCTACAGCTGGTACAGGAACAAGGTCTGGCTCAGCAGCAGCTCTGCCCCAGTCATCACCTTCCCTGGTGTCACTGCCGCCGACGCCGCCTCCTACCACTGCTCGGTGCAGACCCCCGCCCGGACCCACAGCTCAGCCCCCACCACCCTCAACGTCCTCTGTGAGTCATGGGATCGTGGAGGGTGGGAGAGACCTTTAAAGTCATCAAATCCAACCATTACCCCATCGCTCCCCCGTGGTCACACACCGTGGTCCCCGTGGGCAGGGGAGCTTCGTGCCATGGGGGGAGGTGCCCAGTGCCCACCAGGGGCACGGACCCTGATGACCCTCAGGGGGTCACTTATCCCTTGGCTGTTCTCCTCAGCTGGGAACCCTCCCGGGGGGCATGGTCTGGAGACCCCCTCCAGAACCAGGGAGCGGGGCTGGCCTTCATTTTGGGGTCTCAAAAGAAAGCTTAACCTCTGCCCCAAGTCTGCACCCCCCTCCTCTGCCCAGCACCTGCCCCAAGTCTGCTCCCCCCTCCTGTGCCCAGCCCCTGCCCAGGCAGCCCCTGGTCCTCTGCAGGAGGTTGCAGAGAAGCTTCTCCAGGCGCCCCCGCTCTGGCCTTACGCCTTCCACCCAACGGAAACAAAGATTTTGGGCTTTCAGGAAATGCTGCAGGATTTTAATTTTTTTATGTTTAAAAAAAAAAACAGTCGCAAGTCAGCTTGCAAGAATCCCCCCTTTTCATTGGCAAAGACTGATTTTTATTACCAGAAAAAGAATAATTAGAAAATTACTCCTGACTGACAAAGCTGCGGTGAGGGGCGAGTGTGGGGAGCACTGCTGGAAACGCCCCTC
>NW_008626873.1:2311-2633 GCF_000691845.1 Merops nubicus | reverse complement strand
CTGCCCCATGCCTGGCACCATCCGAGGGGAGGTTGGCCGGGGCTCTGAGCACCCTGCTCTAGCTGCAGATGTCCCTGCTCCCTGCAGGGGGCTGGACTCGGTGATGTGTAAACTACCCAAACACGTCTGTAGTTCTAGGACTCAAGAGGTGCAGAGCTCCCCAGGGGCTGCCCTGCCCGGGCAGGGGGTGGGAGCCGCTGTTTGGGGATGTGGTGGGGACATCCAGGCAGGAGCTGGCCCCCTCCCCTGGGTGCTGGGGAGCAGCTGCGTAGGAACCCGCAGAGAGGGGGGCTAATCTGGGAACTGCTGCAAAACCTGGAGA
>NW_008626873.1:1352-2006 GCF_000691845.1 Merops nubicus | reverse complement strand
CCCAGGCAGAGCCCACCCAGCCCCTCCAAGCCCCCGCACGGTCTCTGCCCCCCAGGAGGGTCTCTGCTTGCTTGCAGAGTCAGCTCCTCCCTGCAGAGCCCCTGAGCCTCGCTGTGCCCGTGGCTGCCACGGGGCCCTCCTGCGGGGAGGGGCGCGTGCCCCGTTTTTTGCTTCTCAGCCCCCTCTTCCTTTCCTCATGAGGCTGGGCCGGGGGCAGGTCCCTGACACCCCTCGGCTGAGGGCTGCATGGGCCAGAGCTGTGGGACAGGGGCAACCGGGTGCCAAGAGTGGGCTGTGGGAATCGGGTGCTGCAGTGAGGGCACCCGACGGGGATCGGGCAGAGGCCGCAGCCCCAGCGAGCTCTGCAGGCTGTGGGAGGGTGGGTGGAGGATGTGAAACTGGGCGAGCTGTGGTGTGACCCACTGCAACCTTCCTGCTGCAGGCAGCTGTCGAGGCTTCCAGAGAAGCAGCTTCTGTGGCAGCTGTCACACGCGGAGCCTCACAGCTCCGTCCTGACCAGCCTGGCACCGTGGGGGGTGGACCCCAGCCTCAGGCTTGGATGTCTTTCACCAGAGGTCTGTTGTGCCCATTGCCCCTTATCCTGTCGCTGGGCACCACTGACCAGAGTCTGGCCCCCGCCTCTTGCCCACCCGC
>NW_008626873.1:657-1193 GCF_000691845.1 Merops nubicus | reverse complement strand
ACCCCAGACCTGGACCCAATGCTCCAGAGGTGGCCTCGCCAGGGCAGCGTAGAGTGGGAGGAGAACCTCCCTCAGCCTGTCGGCCGTGCTGGAGGGATGCTGGGGTGAGAAGCAACAGGACTTCATGGAGATGGGCAGGCAGGACCCCTTGGGGACTAGGGCCAGTTACAGGGTGACCAGCTGGTGTGTGACGGGGGATCCTGGCAGTGAGTGACAGCTCTTGAATTGCTGACCTGGGTAGGTGCCAAGTGGGGCATTAACTGGGGTGCTCTCGCCTGGGGGAGCTGTGGTGACTCTGGGTGGGGGTTTGTGTCACTCAGCACAGCTGCAGTGCCTCCTGGGGTCTGTGCCCAGGGCACCAGGCAGCCCTTGGCCATGCCGTGCAGTGCCATGCCGTGCCATTGTGTGGCTCCTTGGCGTGACTGCCCAGGCATTGCTCAGCCGTGGGACAGCA
This sequence comes from Merops nubicus, assembly GCF_000691845.1. Lineage (NCBI taxonomy): Eukaryota > Metazoa > Chordata > Aves > Coraciiformes > Meropidae > Merops > Merops nubicus. The sequence goes on along the minus strand of NW_008626873.1, from coordinate 739 downwards.
AATCAGCAAAACCTCTCTGACACCATTTCTCCAAACTTCCTCCAGAAGTGGAATCAGCTCAGCTGTGTCCTGCAGGTGACCG
>NW_008626873.1:356-558 GCF_000691845.1 Merops nubicus | reverse complement strand
ACCGCGGTGGTCCCGGCGGTGTGGATGGGGGTGGTGTCTCTGGGTGGGGGCGGTGGCCGCTGCCAGGGCTGAGCTGCCCCACCACGGCACAGTGATGAAGGCTGAGGGGGGAAGCGCCCAGGGCTGACGCAGGGATTTGGGTCCCAGATGTGTGGGTGCAGGCTGGCACCCAGGGCTGGGGAGCGGCTCCGTGGGACACCAA
>NW_008626873.1:0-257 GCF_000691845.1 Merops nubicus | reverse complement strand
GCCAGTCCCTGCAGCCTCTCAAGGAGGCAGGGGCATGGAGAGGGATGGGGGGCCAGGCAGGACCAGGCAGGGCCAGAGGGGCTTTGCCAGCTTTGCCCCTGTGGGGCTGTGGCTGAGGTCAGTGGACCACTGAGGGGGGGTGAGGAAATCCCTGGGTGAAGAAGAGTCCTAGGCTCCCCCAGGGCCAGATCCTGCTGGTGCCAGGCCTTGGTGCGAGGCAGCCGGGAGGGTGGCAGGGCTGGGGATGCCTGGCTGTG
>NW_008626872.1:1915-2259 GCF_000691845.1 Merops nubicus | reverse complement strand
ATCCCGTGGGTGCCAATACCCCTCCAGCTTCCCCCCAGTACCCCTCCAGCTTCCCCCAGTGTCACCCCATGGGTGCTAGCGTGCCATCAGGACCTCTCCAGCCTTGCCCCATGGGTGCCCATGCCCCTGGAGCACCCTGCCTGGACAGATGTGGCTCCTCCAGGGCTCAGCACCATGTTGAGGGGTGCCCATGGGGTGGCTGCTGTCCCCCGACCTGGAGCAGTGTGGAGGGGGGGGATATGGCCAGATAGGAGCCAAGTAGGTCCCAGCATAGGGACTCTCTCCCTCTGTGCTTCCCACACAGCTAGAAACTGGGGTGCTGGAGCAGGGCATTGGGATGCTGG
>NW_008626872.1:540-1721 GCF_000691845.1 Merops nubicus | reverse complement strand
GGGAGCAGCCCCTGCCCCGAACGGGCCCAACCTAGCTGTGAGTGGAACCCCTGGGAACAGCTCCTCTTTTCTGCACCCCAAATTAAAACTCATGGGAAGGGGGTGGACAGGAGGGAGCTGACCCCCCCCGGCAGCCCCGGCTGTGTACCTGGGGGTGCCCTGGTGCGGTGCTGGGCCGCAGGTGTGGGTGCTGCAGAAATCGTTGGGAAAACCTCGGCCGTTCACCAGGGAACCGTCGGCTCCTTCCGGGGGGGGCCGGGGTGGTCTCGGCACCCCCCGTACCTTGGTGTCCTGCGTGGGCCCTGGGACACAGGGTGGCAGCGGGGCCGTGGGAACGGCAGCACGATTTCCCTCCCTAAATTAAAATTAGTTTTGATCAGCTAAATATAGCAGCCGAGCAAGATGGTAAATGGCAACGTGCTCGAGAGGGGGAAGCGGGACAAGCTGGGGCGTCGGGGGAGCAAAGGGCTGGCCGGGCCCCAACCCACACCCCTGGGGTGCATCCCTGCCATGAGAGGGCTGCTGGCCAGCTCAGGGGGCTCCCGGGGTGCCTGACATCCCCACACCACGGAGCCCCCAGCCCTGTTGGCTTCCCAGCTTGGCTCTTGCCCCACCGCTGCGAGTTGGAGATGGCAGGGACCAAGCTGGGCCAGGGCTGCACCCCAACTGGGGTGGAGAAACTGGGTGTGAGGGTCCCGTTGGGAGCATCTGGATGCCACTCGTGGCTCTGCATCAGGCTGTGGGGGTCCCGTGGCACCCCAGAGGGGTTTTGGGGTGACTGGCGCTGGGGGTAACGAGAGGAGCAAGCGCTGGATGCCTGTGGCAGCAGGGGGATGTCACGGGGGTGTCACAGCCCGGTGCTGTGGGGGCTGGCACCCTGCAGCCAGGGTGGGATGTGGGGTCCCCTGACCTCTCACCCTTCCCACCACAGGCTCACGTGGCCCGAGGAGGTGGGTGGTTTCGCTTTGCTGTCTCCTCATGCAGCCACTTCCTGACCTGCGAATGGCAGAGGTCAAATTTAGTCTGTTCACATCAGAGGAAAGAAAAGAAAAAAATTAAAAAAAAACACATAACCTCGAACCTAAAAACAGCTTTTTTGTTTTATGGACCCTCCCCACAGCCAGCCCAGCCTCCCTTATAACCACCCTGCCCGGCCGAGGGACCCGCTGCTCATCAGGCCC
>NW_008626872.1:0-487 GCF_000691845.1 Merops nubicus | reverse complement strand
GATCCCATAATCCTGGTGCGGGCCCTGGAATCAGTTTTCCAGCTGGCACCTGCAGATGCTCAGATCCCTGGCACCGGTCTTGGGATGGGGGCGATGGAGTCGGGGCGGTGGAACCGCCTGGGTAGAGCTAAGGGGATTTTTTTTCCCCTCTGCCCCAGCAGAATTTCCCAATTTATTTTTCATTTTTCAGCCTTTGCCAAAAAAAAAAAAAAAAAAAGCCGAAACTTCCTCTGAAAATGTTTTTTTTTTTCAGCAAAACTTATTTTTGGCAGCTGGAGGGGGCGAGGAGGCGCGTGAGGTGCCGGGGCGGGCGCTCGCTTGGGCCAGCCCTGGGCTTTGGGGGCTCAGGGGCTTCTCGTTTTCTTCCAGTCCTCCCCCTTGAAGTGTAAGAGGCAAGAATGGGCCGGAAAAAAATACAGATCAGCCGGATAGTGGATCAGCGGAATCGACAGGTAGGAGCCACGAGGGGGTGAGGGAACGAGGAGCC
>NW_008626871.1:0-4094 GCF_000691845.1 Merops nubicus | reverse complement strand
TAAGAATAATAATAAACAAAAATAAATGCCACCACTGTGGCATTTACCTGTGTATTACATGTATATGTATATAACATATTTATATTTTCCAATATAGAATGATATTCTGATCTTTTTCATGTTCATTTTTTTCAACATTACTGTTAAGCATCCACCATTTTCCACTGCACACACAAATGCATACACACATTTACTGCAAAAGATTTTGTTGAAATCTCAACCAGCCAAGCAACGTCACTGCTGCCACTACCTCCTTCAAAGCCAAACAGCCCAGAACAGCAGCCAGGGACTGTGGAAAACACTCCCCTTCTGTAGCGGGTGCTGGGGCAGGGGGAACCATGCTGCCCATCCCTTTGGTTACTGTAATATTGTTAGCTTTGCTCTGTTAGAATTAAGCACAGTAAGGACAATTTTTCACAACCTGCTTGCGTATAGCCAGCCACATAATCCAAGAGAAAAAGGTATTTCTCAAAAGCTGGATTTAATTTCTAATATGCTTTTACAGTGTACTGTTTAGTTGAACTGAAAAGAGATCAAAGGAAAAAATAAGAAATAGAATACCATCTGAAAATACACTGTACTTTGTTCTTGCAGTTGTGAAGCTTTATTTTCCATGGGCCGTTAGCAACAATAGACATATGTAAATTTTGTTCCATATTGTCAACACTATTCCAAGAAAAGTAAATTCGTAAATATATGCTGTGATTTAATTAGTTTGTATACCAAACATCAGAAACATCTGACATACTCTAAGGATGTTTGCATTTGAAGTTGCAGTGAATTATCTCTTCAAATAGGCATCCAGAACTTCTGTATAAATAAACAGTTATTTTCTACCACGGTGGGCCATGAAGTAACACATTCCCATATACTTGCATACACTCCAAGGCATCACTGCAAAGCTTAGCAAAACCTTAATTACCAAATGTACTTCTGGACCATCTTAGCCACTTAGGCCATAACTGCACAAGGTGAGAGAGAGTTGCAGATATGCTACATTTCTTTCTTATAGCACATGATTTAAAACCTTGTGGATTCAAAACATGCATAAAAGCATTAGTGAGGTTCCATAATAATTAGCTTTTTTTGGCCGCATGTAGAAGTTCAAAAAGAATGAAACATGCCTCTAATACATTTAATCTTTACATGAATATAGATGACTTTGATATTTGACCCATTTTTTGCACTTTGGAGACTGAGACAGATGGTCAACATTGTATTTTAAAGAAATATATCACAGCAAAACACAAGTGAAGCATAGTTTACATCTATTTCTGTTACTAGATTTACAATGACAAAACACTTTCTGAAGTAGTACTGATTTTATGCTTGTAACTGGCCTTTATAACAAGTATAACATTTGCTACTCTAATTAAAATTTTTGTTACTGTTTGCTTTTTAATATTAATTACATATTAGTTAATTAAAAATCTAAACTGATGCTTCTCTGTGACTTCTTAGAACATATTTCAGACATTGCTCTTTACTTTGATGTTGCTAATGCAGAACTTTATCTCCACCCAATAGTTATTGCTTTATTCCCTTTAAACTATGTTTGCACTTAAAGATTTACAGTTCCTAGAATGGCTTTCCAGTTGTGCATAATTCTGAGAATAATCAGGATAACACTATGTTTTTTATCTTTCATTAGATACCATGCTCCTGTCATGCTTTCTAGAGAAGGTATTTAGTACATTTGGGAAATGCAGAAAATTGACAATACCTGTTTCGGAGGTAATGCCCTCGTATTACATAATAGCTGTGATCACTATTTTTCTTTAGAACTGAATGACACTGGAAGAGCTCCCCTAAAGTCTGTTGTACAATGTTCAGCTTGTCTTTACTTAGCTCAGCCCGTGCTTTACTCCTGAAGCCAGCAGAGCACTGTTTAAAATAATGGCTTCTCTCTTCGTGCTCCATCTTTTGTTTTTGTTGAATACTCTAAGAAGCAGATTTTATTTTGAGAATAAAATACATGTATAGAAGATAGTGTTCATTTTTGATTCTGTTTTTATTCTGTTTTTTAGAGAATGCCCATGTGGATGCTCCATCACTGGAAGTGTCCAAGAACAGACTGAATGGGGCTTTGAGCAACCTGTTCTAATAGGAGGTATCCCTACCCATGGCATTGGGGTTGGAACTAGCTGATCACTAAGGTTACTTCCAACCCAAACCATTCTGTGACTCTGTGATAATTAAAGACATGACTGAGTACACCAGTAAAAAACTGATAACCAATAGCATTCACCAAAGAAAGAAGGCATTCTTTTGCTCTGTAAAAATACATTGATAAATTGTGTAATGTCAAGATTCATCATGAATGAAGAGGTTTGTTCAGCAACATTTTTTATTCATTATTTAAGATTTTTATTTAAGATTGAGTGTTCCTTGTTATAAAATGACATACTATTATTCTGTAATAACTTCAGTAAGCTCTCATGTGGGTTTATACACAGTCAAACTTAACTAAATGAGGTGTGCTACAGCTTACTTTCAGATCTTTGAAGGTAACATTTTGATTTTTGTCATGCCATGCTCACTAATTTAACATTTGTTGTGATGCTGTCTACCCCTAGAATCCAGCTATTTTGACTCAACCTATCTAGGATTAAGCCAGGACAGTTCAGTTGAAGGCTCCCAGTAGAAAAGGGTTTTCTTACAGTTGCTGGGCAAACTGGCCATCTGTTAGGAAAAATGAATTCAGTGCTCAAGACAAGCATCCTCTATACAGGTTAAGATATGGTTCGTGGAAAATACTGGAAATGGGTGTCAGAGAGCACTTGGTGAGAGGGATCATATAGTTTTAATTTAACTTGTAAGAATGGTCAGTGGTGGTGTTGTCGTAGACAAACAGTAAGTCTTCCATGGGTTTGAAAGAGTCTTAATGATACTTAATGGACATACATTTAGCATTGTTTCATTCTATGCTTTTGCAGTTTAGTGCAATCTATAATAGATCAATATAATGATTGAGTCACTTAGCCTATCAGGATAACAGAACAGAGGTAATCGATTGTCAGCCTCTACATTAACTTTCTGCAGAGATACAGTTCCAACTGTGAAGTTCCTCTGTAAATAATATATCGTTAAATAAAGACAGACACTGTAAGCATTTGTTTGAAACTATGCATTCTAAAAGCATCTGGAGGCACATTCTGTATGGACGGGAATTAAAAAAAAAGTGATATACAAATATGTTACAAAAATCAAATTTCTACAGCAATTCACATCATAAAATACAAGAGGCTTTGCTGACTGCCTAATGCTCCACTCTGTTGTAGCCTTTCGAGATCTGTACTAGGCCAAAGCAGGCTAATTCTTAAACCATAAGCATTTCAATATCTCTCTATATATATTTACACATAGTAATGATTTACTACAGATGTACATTATTCTGGTTCTTGATTCAATTAGGCTCCTTCACTAGTTAATAATATTTTAGAGAAGAATTACCTGAATTCTTATCACTTTGCACTTGCATATGTACATCAAAATGTACTATCTGTAATTATTACACCTTGCTGGTTCTCCCCATTATAGTGTCATGCACATATGCATGTGCTGCTATTACCTCAGTTGGTTTTGTGCTATTAAAAAACACTCACAAAAAGCATAGTACAGAAAGGAACCTGAGAAGAAATAAACATTTCTGAACAAACACAACTATTTTCAAATGTATAACAAAAATGTTCTGTTTCCAGTGAGAGGTATCTTAGGCAAACAAAAAATGGTCTAGCCCTCTGTAGCATATTCAGAAACATAATTACCCACAAAACACCATATGTTATAAATTTAAGAAACTTTCCCTTTCTTACATTGCAACTGTTAATACAAGGATGGATATTAATGTATAAGCATTTAATTGAAGAAACAAATGAGAAAAATCAGTTTCTTGAACTTGGAATGGAAATTTTGCCAAATTCACATGTTCCTACAAAATTTCTGAGACTTGTTACAGTTTTCAAATAAGCAACTAGTGTTCAATTGCTGTCCAATTGAGCAATAACAGTTTTATACCATGATGATAACACTTAAACTTGACCAAAATAATTTTCCTTAAGACCTAAAAACGCGGCGAACCCGTGTTCACAGCG
>NW_008626870.1:8977-9192 GCF_000691845.1 Merops nubicus | reverse complement strand
CTGAAGGGCAGGGGGATGCAGATGCACGGGGTTAATGTCACCACTTTGCCTCAGAGCTCACTCAGTCTGTCCTGGGCAACTTCCCCCCTGCCTTCAGCAGCCCCTTCGCAGCAGCCACGGGCTTTGCACACAGCGGGGTGGCACCAAGCTCACCCCAAATCCCTGGGGCTGCAGGGGGCTGGGACAGGGCTGGGAGCTCTGCGGCTGGAGCGGGG
>NW_008626870.1:8524-8885 GCF_000691845.1 Merops nubicus | reverse complement strand
CTTTGCAGGGCTGCCCAGGCAGGGAGGGCTCTGACAGCAATAAAAACTAATTAGCTGGCTGCATATTGCTGACAAAGAGCAGGAAATAGAGGCTAATTAAGACTGGGAAGCAAAAGGAAATCACCTACCTGCTTTGAGCTCCAGGCTGCACAGGAAGATAAAAAAAAAAAAGCCCCCCCATTAAAAAAGAAAGGTTGAAAAAAGCTCCTGCCATTTAAATATTTGCTATTTGCTTGGGGGTTGGAGAGGCCCCTCAGCCTGTTCGGTGGCTTGCACTGCATTGCTGCGGGGTCAACCGGCTTGAAATGCCCTGTGAGGAGCTGTGGCTGGGGGGTCTTCTTCTCTTGAGAGGATTCCAAAC
>NW_008626870.1:8128-8494 GCF_000691845.1 Merops nubicus | reverse complement strand
GACCCTGGGCCCCCTGCTGTGGGTGAGCTGCTGGAGCGGGGGGTTGCATGAGGTGGTCTCCAGAGGCCCCTTCCAGCCCCACTGTGCCGGGGTTCTGGGATTCTCTGGTGACTCCCCGGCTGGAGCTGGCAGCTGGGCAGAGCTCAGGGCACATACATCCTCCAGGGGCCATGCCAGCAGGGTGCCAGGGGGCAGCACAGGGCAAACCTCCCGGTGCCAGCCCGGGACACTCTGCCAGTGAGATGGATGCTGTGGCACGTGCAGCTGGCTCCTGCCACGGCCAGCCCACAGCCCTTGGCACCTTGTCCTCAGTACCCGAGCACGGGCTGCACCTTCCCCAGGTGGCACCCAGCCCATGGCCGTGGC
>NW_008626870.1:7236-8112 GCF_000691845.1 Merops nubicus | reverse complement strand
CAGCCCTTGGCCCCTTGTCCTCAGTGCCCGAGCACGGGCTGCACCTTCCCCAGGTGGCACCCAGCCCATGGCAGGGGCTGCCAGGGGGGTCTCCCCCTGCCCAGCTCCCCAGCAGGACACGGGGCACAGCTCTGCCCGTCAGAGCAGGGTTTGGTTCCTGCACGGTGTGCTCTGCCTGGGGTGCCCGGGCAGCCCCCAGCTCCCTCCAGCCTCTCAGGTCCTTTGCTGGCTCCTTTTGCTTCAAACCCACCGGGCACAGCCCCGCAGGCACGGGCACCTCACCTGGAGCCCAAGGGCTCACTCCCCACTGCTCGGCTCACCAGGCAGTCCCAGCGTGCTGCCTTTTTTCCCTCTGCTTTTTCCACCCCCCTTTCTCTCTTCTAATCTTCCTTTGAACCCCAAACTTCCTGCAGTTTGAAATGGACAATCAGGCTGCTCCGGCAGCTGCAGCCCGAGAGCTTCAGCGCTTGGCAGGAGGATCAGAACTACAAAACTATTTCTTTGAGGCAGATTATGCATTCATCTAGCTCATTTGAAACAAAATATGATTTGCAATTTAACTTTCCATAATGAGCTCCTGCTATTATACGGTTTCCATAATGGCTGGTTTCATTGGAACAGATTGTTGGTGCACATGGTTTACAAAACATTTTCAATGCAAGCCCCGTTTTTTCTTATTTTAAATAGCACCAGCTGCTAAGCATGATAATTATTGTATTTCATCAAAATAAACTTACCAAGTTGCTTCTTAATGCTACTCATCGCCGTTTTCCAGCACACCTACAGGTTATTAAAGACACAAACTTTAGCTCTCCAAAGGGAGAGTGGCACCACAGATGTGAACTTGGCGCCCGAGGGGTCGGGGCGGGCAGGAGC
>NW_008626870.1:4896-7058 GCF_000691845.1 Merops nubicus | reverse complement strand
TTCCCATGCTGCCCCCCCCCCCCCTCGCCAAGCGCTCGGCTCGGCACCGCGTGCCAGCCCACCGCTAACCCTGTGCCCAGTGTGTGCCCTGTGCCACCTTCCCTGAGCCAGCCGATGGTGCCAGCACAGGCGGCTGCCGTTCTGAGGGGGGCACCTTGTCATCTCCCACCGTGGCTCCAGGCTGCACATCCCCTCCACTCCCCATGACACAGCTCAGCCCCCGCAGGCTGCTGAGGGTGCTGAGGGCCACGTCCATCCTGCCTGGCCGGGCACCCTCCTGGGCAAAACCCTCGGGATCCCCAGGCCCCTGCTGGGGACGCCACATGCCCTGGGGAGCTCTGTGCCAAGGCAGACGGGGCTGTGTTCACCCACCCCTCGGCTCACAAGTGGGTCTCCAGGTGAGGGGACGTGCCAGGCTGGCGGTGCCCATCCTGGTGGGGTCTGGCTGTCCCACTGCTGCCAGCTGGCACTGCCCGAGCCCCGGGCAGCACAGGAGGCAGGCAATGCTGTGACAGTGGCGTGACTGCTAATGAGGCTGGAAGGACCGAGGGTAACTAAGGAAACCAAAGAGGATGGGAAGAAAGTTGCTTCGTAAGAGAGCCAAGACCCGCTGCCAATGGATGAAGAGAGCAGAAAGGTGCAGCCAGCTGGCCTTTGGGAGGAGGTTCGTGCAGCACGGGGCAGGGTGAGAGCAAGCCTGGAGTAATTCCCATCCTTGGCAGGCTCCTTCTGACCAGTGAGAGAAACCAGCTCATCAAGAAAAAGGGAAGACTCTGCTTGACTTTAAAAAAGATCTCAGCTGGCATCTCTGCAAGGTGGCACCTCAGGAGTGGCACATAGAAACGCTCCCATAAATCTGCTCCCTCTGGTGCTGCCTGGGGACTTGTCAGCAGGGACACCAACAGCTCCAGAGCCTTGTCACTGCTCTGCAGCATCGCTGCTGCTGGGCTCCTGGCAGCACCAGATGGGCTGTGGCAGGTCCCCACTGGTGGACACCAGACGGCACACGGTCAGGCTGCTTTTCTGCACACCCCTATTTTTGGGACCCCAAGAGGGTTCCTGCAGCACCCATGGGCTGCCCAGCTGTGTGCAATAGCTGCAGGGGCTGGTGCTTTATCTGGGGCTGTCTCCTGAAAGATTCAATCTCCTGAAAGCCCCAAGACCAGGAAGAAGCTGCACGAGGGATGGAGGACGGAGTGCAGAGAGAGCTCTGCCATGAGCCCTCGGCCCTGTTGGGTTTTGCCCAATGTTGAGGATGTGCAAATCTACCACAAACATCAGCTGCCCTGCCCAGGCACAGGGGGCTGCCAGCTCACCGGGGGGCAGGCAATGAGAACCAGCAGTAATTAATTCCTAATTGCACTTACCTGCATCACTCTCTTCCATGGCATTCCCAGGGTACCCATCAGGAAGCACCATGGGGGACTCCCCCAGCTCCAGGGCAGCTCCAGAGATGCAGCTGCAGGCACAGAGCACCCGTCCCTCACCCTCCTAAAACACCCCCAGCTCACCACAACCTTCTCTGACACAAACTCGGGTGGCTCAAGGAGGTTTTTCTCCACTGGTGACTAGGAGGAGGTCAATGACAGAGATACAAGAGTTTATTAGCAGAGAGACTTTACTGTGCAGGCAGGTGAGAGTCTTATCTATTGAAGATTTTCAGGGGAATTTTTAGAGGCTGGGTTTAGTGGCTGTGGGCAGCCAAGACGTTGGGGTGTGCAGGCACCCACGGCGGGTGATAACGATGCCAGAGAAGCTATTCCAGCCCCTGGATGGAAGGCTGCCCTTTAGAGCATCTCACTGCTTGGATTTGGATGACATAGAGCAATGGCTCCACAGAAGCCATTACTGTCCATCAGGCAAATAATAAACATGCGATATAGATTGCTTGGACTTACCCAGGCTGTCATGAATTATGGCAAACAGTAAAAAACCCAACAACAAATCAAAGCAAGAAAGGGCAGAGGACAATGTGGAGAAAGGAGCCGGCAGGGAGGTGGCTGCTCTGCAGCAACACAGACCAGGGGAGCTTCCCCTGCAGCAAAGCGTGGGGAAGTCTGTGTGGATATCCTGGTGTAGATCTGGACTTGGGGAAAAAAAGGGGGAAAAGAAGCACGATGTGCTGCAGACACGGCCAGGTTGACACCTCCCTCCACGCCAGT
>NW_008626870.1:3588-4865 GCF_000691845.1 Merops nubicus | reverse complement strand
GGCTGCAGGCTGCTGCTCCACCACTGGCTCTGCCTGCGACAGCACCAGCACAGAACTGAAATCCTCCCCTGGGAGGTGAGCAGGAACAGGAGCCCACGGTGAGCAGCAACCGAGAGCCCCAGCGATGCCTGGAAAACCATCTCCAGCTCCCCATACTGTGGCCGGGTCCTTCTGCCCCCAGCCCCTGTGAGCAGCCCTTGGCAACAGCCACTCCCAGCCCTGTCACCAGAGAACAGGCGCTGAGCCCAGCAGACACCTCTGCTGTAGCACCAGCTCTGGATGGATGGTCCTTGTTTTTCCCACCCAGCAAGATCGTTCCAAGGGCAGTGACTAAATGACCCACAGTCTGCTCCAGCCAGACATGGCCACGAGCTCCTGCTCCTTCTGCACTATGGACAGCGATCACACGATGATGCAGCACTGCACAGAGGGGCTGCAGGATGAATGCTGAGCACTGCAGCACCCTGAACTCAGCCTGCTCAGGAGCCAGCCCTGGGTTGAGTGCCTTTGTGTGAGCTGGGCTGGCTGGGACACGGAGAAGGGGGAGAGGGTGCACCCCACATGGCACTCTGCCCCTTCATCACCACCACCCTGGGCTGCTGTGCCCGCCATGGAGGTGGCCACGGGCATTGGCACAGGGATCCACAGCCCAGCTTGCCCTCACCTGTGGCTCAGGATGGCACGGCTGGCACTGGGAACCTCGCCAGGAGCCACGCGGTGACGATGGGCTATCATACCATTTGTCAGGGTCTGGCAGAGAGAAAATAAGGTAATGGGGCATTTGCTGATTCAATTCACTGGATTTGAACAAATCTTTTTAATCTTGCTCTCAGAAGGATTGGAAAGGTCAGGAAATAGGCAGAATGTGCACTTTCAGGTATTGAAATTAAACTTGTTAAGAAATCCATATTGATTTGCACTTCTCTGAAAAATATTGAAGCCTCCAGATTTAGCCTGGGTATTGATTTCTCTTCCAGGGGAAAGACGTCGGCACGAAGGAGAGCTCTCACACGGGGCAGTAAACACCTTCAATCACCAGCTGCCAGCTCTGCCTCCTGAGGCAAGGGCCGGGCTGTGCCAGGACGGCTGCGGAGCGAGAGTGGCACTGGGGAGCGCCCGCTGCTGCCAGCCCCTGCCCGGGTGCCCCACTGCTGCTCCCCTGCTGGTGTTTGGCACCTTGCCTGGCTCAGCCATGTGCCAACGTGGCACATAGAATCGTTTGGGTTGGAAGAGACCTTCAAGATCACTGAGTCCAACCGTTACCCAGCACTGCCCGG
>NW_008626870.1:2095-3557 GCF_000691845.1 Merops nubicus | reverse complement strand
ACACCACATCTCCATGGCTTGGGAACCCCTCCAGGGGTGGGGACTCCACCACTGCCCTGGGCAGCCTGGCACAGCCCTGGGCAACCCTCAAGGGCAAGAAATTGTTCCTCAGCTACAACCTAAACCTCCCCTGGCACAACCTGAGGTCTTTTCCTCTTGTCCTGTCATTTGTTCCTTGGGAGAAGAACTTGATCTTCCACCTGGCTCCAGGCTCCTGTCAGGAGCTGTGCAGAGCCAGAAGGTCTCCCCTGAGCCTCCTTTGCTCCAGGCTCAGCACCCCCAGCTCCCTCAGCTGCTCCTCCCCACACTTGGGCTCTAGACCCTTCCCCAGCTTCGTTGCCCTTCTCTGGCCACGCTCCAGCCCCTCAAGGTCCTTCTGGGAGTGAGGGGCCCAAAACTGAACCCAGGATTTGAGGTGTGAACTCACCAGTGCCAAGCACAGTGGGATGATCACTGCCATAGTCCTACTAGTCACTCCCCTTGTTCTGAACAATGTGATGAAGAGAGTCCTGGTCACTTGGTCCCCTTCATGCTGGAGACTAAGGCTCTCTGCATCTTCCTGAGAGGCTGTGGAAAAGGAGGTGCCTCTCTCTTCTCCCAGGGACCCAGGAACGGGATGTGTTGGAATGGTGCAAAGCTGTGCCAGGGGAGGTTCAGACCAGACATTAAGAAGCATTTCTTTACGAAGAGGGTGGTCAAACCCTGGAACAAGCTTCCTGGAGAGGTGGTCAATCCTCAAACCTGTCAGGGTTTAAGAAGCATTTGGACAATGCCCTTAACAACACGCTTTAACACTGGGTCAGCCCTGAAGTGGCAGTTGGACCAGATGATCATTGTGGGTCCCTTCCTACTGAAATATCCTGCTCTACTCATGCTGTTCAGGAGCAGCTCACACAGGTGCTGTACAGGTAGCCCAGCCCCACAGGTACCACTGATGGAGCAGCTCTAGGGCTCTCCTCCCCGCTCAGCTCATCTCACCACTCCAGATGTGCCACACGCTGCCACTCCTGCCAGCTGTGGGGCCCAGACCGGTCACGGAGGGTGGAACCAAAGGGCAAAGGCACCAGAAGCAGCAGCAGCTGGAGTTACTCTGCCTCAGACACAAACAGCTTCAAGTCATCAGTTTAGCCTCAAGTCAGAGTGAACAGTTTGCTGCCTGAGTCCCCAGCACCCACCTGCCTCGTGGCACCTGGCACAGCACCTGCTGCCACCCAGCACCCCCTGGGCCACCTCCTGCTGCTTCCCAATTACCTAGAGGGTAACTTGGTTAACCTCAGAAAATCAATCCTCTCCCTGAAACAAAGCAAAAGCCACTCCAGACCCATCTCCTGCCTCACTCAAGAAGAACACTGGCACAACACGCCCCCAACGTGGCTTGAATGGCACCTGGAGGCACCGAACGTCCCGTGTGTGCCCAGGACCCTGCCCAGCGGGCGCCAGGCTCAGCGTGGTGTGGAGCAGC
>NW_008626870.1:1370-2064 GCF_000691845.1 Merops nubicus | reverse complement strand
CCATGGCCCCGGGACCCAGCCCGGGGGTGGGCACCGCTGCAGCCACTGCTGGCACGGGGACAGTGAGCAAAGGTCTTGGTGCAGCTTTCACACCTCCAACCATCTGCTGGGCAGCTCTGCCCCATGAGCAGCCAGCCCAGCAGCGGTGCCCCCCCAGCACCCCTCCGTGCCCTGCTCTGGATGGGACCATCCATGCCAGGCCAGGCTCCCACCAATCCCCTGGCAAAGCTGCGGGGTGGGGGGCTCTGGCTGAGCCCCTGGGCAAGACTGACAGACTCATTATCAGCAGGGATTTGATTACACATCCTTGCCAAGGGCAGTCAGAGCCCCGGGGTGTGTTAATAGGTTAATAAAGCAAAGTTTTCGCAGGGCAGCCCCTGGTGAAAGAGGCTGGGGGCAGGGGCTGGGCAGGGGAACACTGCTTGTTCCTGGCTCATGCTGCCAGTCCTTCCACTGCTTTGTTTTTAAATATTTTCCCAAGATCAGAGTGCGGCACTTCCTTGACTGTTTTTAATACATGCAATCAGCAACTACAGCAATTAAGAGGCCTAATTAGCATCTGAATTGGTCTTCTCGAACAAACCCCTTTCACAACAGCAGCACAGAAGGGAGCACGGGCTGAAGAGCCGCAGGGAGCCGGGGACCCACCAAGGGCGGGGGGCGCAGCTCCGGGGGCACCGCTCGGAGGCAACGG
>NW_008626870.1:902-1251 GCF_000691845.1 Merops nubicus | reverse complement strand
GTTCCCAGCCAAACCTCTGGCTGCACACGGGCACTTGGGCATTTACAGCTGACCTCCTGCTGCCAGCCCCCGCTGTCCCCTGCCCGTGGCACCACGCAGGCAGCTGGCACGTCCCCACCAAGCATCTCGGAGGGGATGGGCACACACTGGCACCCGGAGCAAGTGCAGCCAGGAGAGGTGCTCCCCAGGGAGGTCGTGCAGCCGGCTCCAAAATCAGCACTTCCCTGGGAGAGGCTGAGACTGCCCCGGGATGCCCAGCTGCCCCCAGGAAGGGGACGTCACCCCACCACGGCATCTTCTGGGGCAAGCAGCTTTCCGAGCTGGCCTCCTTGCAGTGCTCACACTGATG
>NW_008626870.1:0-775 GCF_000691845.1 Merops nubicus | reverse complement strand
GGAGACCCAGGCTGCAGCTCTCCAGCTGCCCGCAGCAGGGTCGTGGTGACCTCAGCCGAGTCACCTGCTTGCCAAACTGGACGATTTTATTGTTCTTTTCTCAGCGATCTCCCAGCCACTCTAGAAGCAAACACAATCCACACGTGACCCAGCTTCTCCTTCGGCACCACCAGCTCAAGCGTTGCCTCCCTGGTTGTGCCCAGACAGTAATTTGTAACTGTGTGCGTATTAATTTGATGAATTAATTAATTTTCTTGGAATATTAGAGGTTAATTAAACGCTGGCTAATTGCTACCAGTCTTTGGAGGAATTCTGCTCCTGAGTCCTTTCACGGCCCGAACGCACCAAAGGAAGAAAAAACGGAAGAAAGGAAGGAGGAAAGAAAGAAGCCCTTTCAAGACCACAGAAAATTGCAAAAGGATGTTTCTTCCAACCCGACATGACAAAATTGAATTCCAAGCTATTTAATGCATGCACGAAACGCCACAGGGAAACCCAACCTGAGCACTCCATCCAGCACGACAGGGGAAGGGGTTCGCAACACGAGCGCTCGCTACGGCACCCACTGGGTGCTCTCGGGTGGCTCGCCCCCCGCCCCCCCAGGCAGCTCGGCTGGAGTGTGGCTCCCAGAGTCAGGGTTCTCAGACAGGGCCAGCGCCAGCGTCCCCAGGGGACACACAGCTAAGGGAACACCGCGGCTATGATCAACACTAACGATGGAGACCTCGGGAGCCCCGCTCAGTCCGCGGGGACACCGTGCCGGGGTGCCAGCACG
>NW_008626869.1:0-662 GCF_000691845.1 Merops nubicus | reverse complement strand
AGAGGGGTCGGTGGGCAGCACGGGGCCGGATCCTGCCCGCAGGGAAACGCTGGAGACTCAGAGGCTCTGGGTTTTGGGCCAGCCCCGCTGCCGCCCTTCCCCCTCGGCTCTACGGCATCCGCCGCAGCTCTTGCAGGAGGGAGATGGGATTTGGGCAGGGATTAATTCCCACGGCCAGCAGGAGAAAAGGGATTTGGTTTCCTGAGGAGGTTTATGCAGCAGCCGTCGGGGGCCGTGCCAGCAAAATTAACAATTAGGTGGAGTTGTGCCCATGCCCTGCTCGGGGCCAGCTCGATGCCCTCGCCCTGGGGGGCAGCCAGCCAGGCTGCAAAGGCCCTTAAAGCCCAGCCCAGAGGTTTTCAGCCTGCGTACTCACGGGGAAGTACAGGAGGAGGGACCCGAAGAGAATCATCTCCAGGAGGACAACTCCCGATGTCCGGATCCTCTGCAGGGACAGAGGTGTGAGGGTGCGGCCGGGAACCTCCACTGGTGCCCAGAGGGGATGGAGCCAGGGCAGGGAGATGCCCCGGAGCGTGCCAGGCTGTGACATCCCCCCTGCGAACCCCCCAGGCCTGCAGGATTTGGGGGTGGGAGGGGAGCAGGGCAGGGGAGGACCCGGGGACACCTTGCCTTGCTCCGTCGGCAGTGGTAGGAGAGGAGCA
>NW_008626868.1:2443-2709 GCF_000691845.1 Merops nubicus | reverse complement strand
CATCGACGACTCCTCCGAGGAGTTCGTCAACTTTGCTGCCATCCTCGAGCAGATCCTCAGCCACCGCTTTAAAGGTGACAGTGGCCCCTGGGGACAGGTGCCCACGTCGCCCCCGGCACGTCCCTGTCCCCAGCGCTGGGCTGGGCGGTGGGCGGGGGTCCGTGGATGCCCGTGCTGGTGCCAGGGAGCGTGTCCAGGCTCTGCCCTGGGGCTTCCTGGGCCAACCACAGCCCCTTGGTGCCCGCAGGCCCCGTCAGCTGGCTCAG
>NW_008626868.1:1815-2432 GCF_000691845.1 Merops nubicus | reverse complement strand
GACTACATCCGCCTGGCCTGCAGCAAGATCCCCAACAACTGCGTCAGCAGCATCGAGAACATGGAGAACATCAGCACCTCCAGGGCCAAGGTCAGGAAGGTGCCAGCCCCAGCTCTGTTCCTGGCTCTGTCCTTGTCCCCATTCCTATTCCTGCCCCTGTTTCCATTCACACTCTGCCCCTGGCACATGGATCCCTCCCCATCTCCATCCCTATCCTATCTCCATCATATCCCCATCCAATCCCCATTTCCATCCCCAACCCATCCTATCCCCATCCTCATCCCCATCTCCATCCCATTCCCATCTCCATCATATCCCCATCCAATCCCCATTTCCCCCCCATCCCCACCTCCACCATACCCCCACCCAATCCCCATTCCCACCCCCACCCCATCCTATCCCCATCCTCATCCCATCTCCATCCACATTCCCATTCTCACCTCCATTGTGTCCCCATCCTCACTCGTATTTCCATCCCATCCCCACCTCTATCATAGCCCCACCTCCATCGTATCCCCATTTCCATTCCCATCCCATCTCCATCCCAATCCCATCCCCATCCTAATCCCATCTCCATACCATCTCCATTCCACCCCCATCCCACCCTCATCCCTGTT
>NW_008626868.1:962-1257 GCF_000691845.1 Merops nubicus | reverse complement strand
AGGAGGTTTTATGACGATGGGGCCATCATGCTGCGGGAGGAGGCCTCGGTGCTCACGGGATTGCTCATCGGGCTCAGCGCCATCGACTTCAGGTGGGCACGGGTGGGAGGTGGGCACCCTGCCCCGGCTCTGCCAGCTCTCCCCGGGGCCGCCCTGACCCCCTCTGCTCCTTCTTCTGCCACCCCTCAGCTTCTGCCTGAAGGGCGAGGTGATGGACGGCAAGACGCCCGTGGTCATCGACTACACGCCCTACCTGAAGTTCACGCAGAGGCAAGAGCCGGGGTGTCCCCCCTGC
>NW_008626868.1:557-832 GCF_000691845.1 Merops nubicus | reverse complement strand
TACGACTCCCTGGGCGGGGAGGAGCGGGGCAGCGAGAGCAGCACCAGCGAGGACAGCTCCCCCGAGCACCCCTACCTGCCCCTGGTCACCGACGAGGACAGCTGGTACAGCAAGTGGCGCAAGATGGAGCAGAAATTCCGCATCATTTATGCCCAAAAGGTGCCAGGAGCCGGGATGGGGCTGCCTGGGTCCCAGTCTCCCTGGGATGCTCCAGCCCAGAGGGTCCCCCCGCTGCATCCCCGCAGCCGGGTGGGAACCGCATGATGCCCTCGTCC
>NW_008626868.1:0-336 GCF_000691845.1 Merops nubicus | reverse complement strand
GGGGGTCCCACCGGGGAGCTCGGGGCGGAGGTGGGAGGGGGCCCCCCCCCCCGCTGCCCGCCACCGTGGGTGGGGGGCCCTGGAGCATGGGTGCCCTGGGGGCTCTGAGTGGGTGTGGGGGGACCCCAGTGCCACACTGACCCTGAGGGGTGGTGGGGTGGTGGTCCTCAGTACCTCATGCACCCCGTGGGCTGTGATGGGTGCTGGGTCCCCAGCACCTGGGTGCCCCGTATGCCCTCTGGGACACAGTGGGTCCCCAAGGTCCCATAGGTCACACGGGATGTGGTGGGTGGCAGGTCCCCAGTACACAGGGGGGACATGGGGAGTCCCCAGTGT
>NW_008626867.1:0-20990 GCF_000691845.1 Merops nubicus | reverse complement strand
CAACCCCTATGATTCTATGATTTATTTGTCTTTCTCTAAAAATCTGTGAGTCTTCAATTTTCAGAATGGGTCTACCACCTGCCTGCCTTGAGAAATAAGTAATTAAATTTGACGTGTATTTTTAAGTCGAAAAAGTAGTCAAAATAATCTCAGTGCAAAAATAGCTCCTTCTTAAGTGTACTTCGACACTTCATTTGTGTTGAAAAGTGGGGTTTTTTTGTTTGGTTGGGTTTTTTTAATACGAAATGAAAAACCTCATGGATGATACAAGCTAAATTGTCAGTGCTGATCTGCAGACTGTTGTCATTCCTTAGGATCAGTCCTTTGTACAATTTCTAGAACTGTGGATTTTATAAGGTGCCATGTTCAAAATAAGTCACATAATTTTGCACATTCCTGAGTTAAATTCTTCTGGTGGGGTGGCTGGCTGTGGGCATGTGGAGCTGACTGAACTCAGCGGTGGCTCACAGGGATTCCTGGGAGCTGGAATGTTGGCACTCGCTGCCGTGGTAGAAAGTCTAAAGTCTGTTTAATTTAGTTTCCTGTCCTCACCACTGAAAAACACGGTGTGGTTCAAAAGAAGGAGCAGGAACTCTAGGAGAGTAATTACAGGATAATCTGTCTTCCTTGCATGTCTCATCTTGATTTAAAAGGGCCTCGAACCTAATAAGAATCTTTTAAGCTTTGAAATACGTGGTTTGTTATCATTACATAAGATATTTGTATTTTTATATTTATGCAGTTATAAAAACTACCCTTCGTAGAGTTCCCTTTTTGATTTTGTAAAGCTTGTTACTTCAGGGTTCTGGCAAACGATGAGTTCATGGTTTGTCCACTTGCATTGTGAAAATACAATTTCATCTTTGCCCACCTTTGAGAATTGCCTTGCTCTTATGTTAGAAGAGCAGAGAAACATGCTCACAGTTCATAATTTTTTTTCTTTTAAAAATTATTTTCTGTGTTCTGTTTTCATTTTTGTGGTGCTGTTTTCTGGCTCAGTTTCTCAAAATCTGAATGTACTTCCTCAAGTGAGCATGTTGTGTCAGACCATCACGTCAGTTATATTTAGGTTCTGGCTTTTAATTGATATGCATAACTTAGGGTGTATATATATGGGTATGACTTCATGAGCAGGTTCAGGCTAGGTCACACAGAGCATCTCTACTTTTTGTGCTGAAAAAATGTGAGCTTACAAAGAAGGCCCTTGCCCAGCCTGTGGGTCATCTTGGCTTCTTTTAAGTATTGCTGTACAAGAAAACCAAGATTGCTCAGCATTTCTTAGATGATGATCACCGTTTTCAGTGGCTTACACTGTTGCCAAACTTAACAAATCAATGATTTTTGAATATTAATTCCAGTAAAAATGGTCATAGCTTTAACAAGGGTGGGATGACTGGAAAAGCAGTTGGATTTTACATCCAAATCTTATGCTGCCAAAGTTGTGTTGAAAACCCCATGAACCTTTTGTTCTCAAAAAAGGACTTGGAGATGGGAGTCACTTGCTTCACAGTGTCCTTGACATCAGGAACAAAGTTGAACTGACTAATAAGCCTTTGAAAACATTCAACAGATATTCGCTGGTGTGGTGACTAAGCTCTCTGTGATTTCGGTTTGTGAGTCTCTGGAGTACAAGGGTTGGGCAGCACTTCCCCAAGCCTTGGCTCAATCTGGGGCACTGGGCAACAGGACAGAAGGAAAGGAGGTTGCCTCTACATGCCCTGTGCTGCCCTGGCCACCAGGGAAGGGTGCAGCCTGGATGGGGCAGAGACCAGTGCAGGAGTGCATAGGTTAGGGTGCAGTTAAGAAGTGTGTGGCCAGCAGGTCAAGGAGGTACTCCTCCCCCTCTACCCTGCCGTAGTGAGGCCACCTCTGGAGTATAGTGTCCAGTCCTGGGCTCCTCAGGTCAAGAGAGACAAGGAAACTACTGGAGAGAGTCCAGTGGAGGTTACAGAGATGCTGAGGGGCCTGGAGCATCTCTGTGCCAGGAAAGGCTGAGAGCCCTGGGGCTGTTCAGCCTGGAGAAGAGAAGAATCAGAGCAAATCTAATCAATGCTGATCAAGAGCTAAATGGTGGAGGACCAAGTGATACTCAGTGACAGAACAAGGGGCACCAGACACAAACTGGAACCTTGGAGGATCCATCTGGACGTGAGAAGAAATGTCTTTGGTGTGAGGGTGGCAGAGCCTGGAGCAGGCTGCCCAGAGAGGTTGTGGAGTCTCCTTCTCTGGAGGGATTCCAAACCCACCTGGATGTGATCCTGGGCACCCTGCTGCGAGTGACCCTGCTGGAGCAGGGGGATTGGATGAGATGCTCTCCAGAGGTCACTTCTGGTGTGGGAACTGGAACGATGTGATAAAAGAAATAACTCTGAGTAAGATAGTTGTGCTGTGTGGTGGCTAGGAAGAGGGAGCTCTGGGAGCTAACAAGCAGGTCACTGTAGTCAGTGTCCTTCATCTCTCCTACAGCTGGGGAGGTGCAGCTTTCTCCAGGCTTTGTGTTGTGCAAGGAGAAAATGACTACAAAACATGGTGTGGTTAAACACCACAGTTACAGAAGGGGGAAAAAAAAAAAAAAGAGGTTTTCCTTCTTCCCGTCTGGCCTGGTTCCAGACTACTCTTAAGATGAACAATGGTTTGTTGGTTTGGGTGTCCTCAGCTGAGCACCAGTTCCTGTGTCCTTCTTTCTCAGGCACGTCAGTTTTAGTTTCTGTTCTTCTGTTTCTAGTGAATCGAGGGAGGGGAGTGTACAGAGTGTGCCTTTGCTGTCTCCTGTTTCCCTGGAGCAGATCAAAGGTGTCAGTGACAATGGGACTGCAAACTGTTCTTTTCCCTGCTGTCCTGGCATCTCCAAATGCTAGTAACCAGATTGTGTAGCATCTAGTAAGTTTGTTGACTTCTATAAGAAACTGCAAAGTAAAGACTTTATGAAGGGTCTAGAGCCCAAGTGTGGTGAGGAGCAGCTGAGAGACCTGGGGGTGCTGAGCCTGGAGCAAAGGAGGCTCAGGGGAGACCTTCTGGCTCTCCACAGCTCCCTGACAGGAGGCTGGAGCCAGGTGCAGGTTGGGCTTTTCTCCCAAGGAACAAGACAAGAGGAAACAGCCTCAAGTTGCACGAGGGGAGGTTTTGGTTGGAGCTGAGAAACTATTTCTTCCCCTTGAGGGTTGTCCAGGGCTGTGCCAGGCTGCCCAGGGCAGTGGTGGAGTCCCCATCCCTGGAGGGGTTTCCAAGCTGTGGAGATGTGGTGCTGAGGGACATGGGTCAGTGGGGACCTGGCAGTGCTGGGGGAATGGCTGGACTTGATCATCTTAAAGGTTTCTTCCAACCAAAGTGATTCTGTGTCTCCTCAAAGAAGCCTAAAATGTTAGATGATTCTGAAAAGATTTTATGAAAATCTACAGTGCTCTGCAGAGCTGCTCCTTGCCTCAAGAAGCCTGTGAAGTGCCACATTCTCTCTCCTGCTCACTTGCCTTTTTCAAATATGTGTCAGAGAAGAGGGATTGAAAAAACCCCAAGCATCTGTAGCGGGTTCACTGCGAGTTGTCTCAGTGGCTGGTGTGCCTGTGTGGGTTCTCGGGTGTCTTGTCGGGGTACTGCTCCAGCAGCAGGTCACCATGACCTCTGCTCACCTCGCTGTGCTGCTTGACTCACTGTCAACTTATTTTGCACATCAGGCTTCTTTTTTAATCTTCATATCCTAAAAACAGACATTTTGTGGCAAAAACACAATTAGAAAATCATATATGGAATTCAGAATATTAGGCCTCCGCAAAATCTTCATGAACAGCTAAAATATCAGCTAGGCAGGTTTGTTTTATGGGAGGCATTTCAAAATTTATTTATATGAATAAAAAGTTATCACTTCTTAATAAATTAGTTATTAGGAAGCACTAAACTATTTGATGTGGAGGTGCAGGAGGAGATTTTAAGGCAGGACTGCCAGCTCCAGTATTTATTTCTGCCCTTCACCAGCACAAGACAAATGTGTGTGCATTTGAGGGGGTCTGTCCACAGGAACTAGTTGCTGAATTGGGGTAATAAAACCATCTAACACACTGACAATAAAAACATTCTTCTTGAAATACAGAAAGAGATTTTCTTTATGAAACAAGCATCAAATGTTATGTTTGCCACTGTATTAAAATAAATGAGTGTGAACAAACAACATTTTTTTTTAATCGCCTCATTTGATCATAGTGGATTCCAATTAGTGGATTTACATCATATAAAATCAGTGTGGAGGAAATGAGCCAGATCTACAGTGTCCATGGTATGGGGTGGGGTATGTTGTTTTTTTTTGGTTTAGTTGTTTGGTTTTTTTTTTTCCCCACAACCTACTCTGAAGCTCTGAAAACTCTGAAACAAACAGCAAACAAAAAACCCAACCTACCAGAATTTGTAACTTTTCACGTTTCAAAAAGATTTTCCTTTCTGCAACCAATATTTTGAAGATGCTTGTGTAGTGTATTTATCATAGAAATGTAAATGATTGACCATGTCATGTCCTAGCAGCCATCTGCAAGAGCTGAAGGTAAGCATTAGTTTCCACTGTTGTTTCTTCATTCTTGTGTCATGATTTGCTGCAAATTATCTCTGAGTTATGTTCTGCCAAGAAGGTGAATTTGATGGCTGGTTTCTTTCCACTTCTCAGACTCACAATGCATCATCCAGTTAGCCACAGATGACAGGTCCTGAAAAATGCTCAGTGCAGGGTAAGGTCTGGTGAATAACTGTCTAATCAAATAGACTCACACAAAAAAAAAAGGCAAATCAATAATGCCATGTGATTGTTTTTTTTTTTTCTGTATTCTTAGGGGTGGGAGAGCTGCAAATAGCACGTGCTCCTGAAGGAGAGGCACTGGTGTCTGTGCTTTCATCTTTATTACCAGCCAAATCCTTTCCTCCACTGAATCATAGATAGGGAATAATTTTTCTCACAGTCATTGCAGTTTTTCTTTAGCCACTTTGTAGTTCCAGGTTTATCTCTGTATGCATTTAAACTGCTGGCTGTGCACATGAAATCTGTCTTTTAAATCTTTTGCTGCTTCATAGGCTACTTAAATTACTAAATATAAATTTAGCAGTGGTCTGCTGACATAAGACTAATGAGAGATGATTGAAAAACTCAGGCGGCTGTAGGGGTGGCTGGGAAGTTGGAGTGGGGAATGTTCACACTCTCCATAGGAAGAAGGAGCAGTATTTTCATCCACATGAAGGGTCTTTAATGACACTTTAAAGACCGCTTTGAAAATCCAAAGAGAGAATAGTTTCCTGTAGTTTTAGGTAGGCTGCAGTTCAAATATCCACTATTCATCCTACAAGTACTGTTGAAATATTTTTTATGAATTCCAGCTGTGGTGCTAAGAATTTGAAGGGTGCGAGCTGGGGAACGTAGCGTTGGTGTTGGAACAGAATGTGACAGACGGGTGAGACGAAGCAATGGCTCATTAGCGCTTTTCAGCAGCCTCTAAAAGTGCAAGAGGAAACAGATGAATGGGATGGAAAGAACAGCATCCTAGTTCCCTTCAGATGGAGCTTGGGATAATGCTGAGTTTCAGTAAGATTAGTTACAGAAGAGCCCCACTTTGCTTCTTGAGGAAAAGCAGGAATCTATATGTTAAAGGAAATATATTTATTATGTTTTGTTTCATCTGCTTGGCCTAAACACTTTGGGGAGGAGGGGGAGTGATCTGTCTTCAAGGAAAATTAAGGTCAGAAGCTCCATTTTCTCACATTCAGTTCTCGCAGCCAATAGGTACGTGACGATATTTCCAGTCACTTTTAATACAAAGGAGAAGCAGATCTGTAGGAACAATTCTGACTGATCCAAATTAGCTTGGGTTCAAAAAGGCAGGAACACATTCAGAAAGCTCAGGCTGAAGGACCAAATCCTTCGATGCCAGAGTGTGAACCCTGGCTGTGGCTGGGCAAATGCCACGTAAGCATCCCTCTGACTATAGAAGCGCTTGGAACACGGTACAGGAGGAGTGGGGGGAGCAGGGCTTGCTGAGATAGCTTTCTTTCACTAATTAAGCACTTCATAAGGTCTTGGAAAAGATAGTTGTCATGTTTGCATGGCTTGTTCAGTTGCTGGCTTCTCTTGAGGCCACTGAGGATGTTCTAGATCTGTACAACTCCAAGCTATTTAGAACCTGGTCCCTTGTCTTGTTTTCTCTGTGCTTGTTTTATAGACAAACATGTAAGAACTAACAGACCAGAGGTCCAGAAAGCCCAGTCCTGGCCGTGGTCAGCAGCATATGCTGGGGGAGATAAGAACCAGGCACTCCTTTTTCTGAAGTATCCTCCCAGTTCCTGGCAGCTTTTAGTGATGTAGAGACTTCCTGGTGGCACTGGCCAGGTCTCCAAAAAGGATGTAGGTCTGCATGGCTGGAGTCCATCCCTGGGCTCCTGCCAGGCGAGCTTGTGCTTATGAGTCACAAATAAAAAGAAGAACTTTATTGTGTGTACAAAAAAAATAATTTATCTTGGAGAACATAGTACATGAAATATTATAAATAAAAATAAATGGTTCTGTTCAGTGCATGCAAGGACTGAGTATTTAGTCCACTTCTTTGGTTTCCTCAGAAACATACAGTGAGGCAAATTATTCTAACTCAGAGTGATTTTTCATGTATATATTTCGTATTTCTCACAGTTGTACTACGCTTTTTAAATAAATGTACTTAAAAGCGTCTATGTTAAGTGTACAGCTGAATTTGGTTTAGCATTCATGTTCTAAGAAAAGCCTTGGGTTTGTGAGTCTGTACCTGTCCGAATCACGATGAGAATTTTGTAAAGCTTAATAAAATGAAAACTATTTTAATCTGTCATTCTTCTGCAAGGAATTGTCTCCTGCTGGCACATGGGGACTGGTGTTGGACTTGAAGGCAGTATGTGCAGCTTACGCAGCCTTTCTGCTGCTCCCTGAGAGCAGGGCTGGGACTGCCCCAGGGCCTCTTTCTCATCAGTGACTGGTGTGATGAGTCACAGGTTGTCTTGTGTAAACCAAGCTACCTGCCACTTGTTCCCTAAACCATGCTTAAATAAAGGAAAAACAAAACTGCTTTCTGCCTGGGCTGTTCTGTGTGCTGTAGTGTGGTAATGCTGGGAGAATCAAGCCACTCGTTTGCTGTCCTCAGCTGGGTGGTGGGGAATGGACTCTCATTTCTGAAATTGGAAGCAGATAAACTTTGTAGATGTGCATTTGTTCTTAGGTAGGCACACTCATTTTGGACCAGAGACATTAGTGACACAGAACAGATTTGTACCATGACTGGCGTTGACCTAAGTACAGCTGTGCTGTTGAGTTTCTGTCCACTGGTAGCTGAGCTGGTGCTCCTGGGGCCAAAGGGTCTTGAGTAAGGAAGAGGGGCTTCTTGTCTCTAGTGGCAGAGTCTGAGCTGTGCATATCAACCTCTCTAGAAGTTCTTAACACCTGGTAGATTTAGAATAGATAGAAGAAAGAAAGTGTTGACACTGAGGCAGGTGAGCCCCTGGTCCGGGTTGCCCAGAGAGGTGGTCACTTCCCCATTCCAGGTGAGGTTGGCCGGGGCTCTGAGCAACCTGCTCTAGTTGCAGATGTCCCTGTTCCCTGCAGGGGGGTTGCACTAAATGACCTTGAAAGATTCCTTCTAATTCAAACCATTCTGTGATTCTTATATACAAAGAATATGTATAATCTTGTATGTATTTCACATGTATAGAATACTGAGCTTTTATTTAGGTGAGACCAAAATTTTAAGGAAGTATCTTGGATTTTTCTGTCATGTGTGCTTCTGAACCAATAAATTTTGAATCAGTTATGAGTTAAATGCAAAGCTGATGACTTCCAGAGTGACTGCTTACCCAGTGTGAATATAGTTCACAGCTTTGGGGCTCTTTCAGTGGGAACTTGACCAGTTGGTGCTGTTTACAAAGTAGGAGCTGGAGCCTTTGTTCAGCACCAGGTTGTTGGCCAGGCAGCTGGGGAGGATGCAGGCTGGGTGCCTGAATCCCTGAACCGCAGTTCTGGGCGGATTCCCTGCCCAGTGTTTTGCAGACACTATGGGCTGTGTCTGTGGGAATCCATCCAAGTAAGGATGGATCACCATCCAAGGAAAGCATCCCCAGCGTTGGTTCTTTTTCTTTGGTTCTTCACATCTTGTCTTTGTACATGTTCTGTGCTCTGTCCTTACCACAACAGAGTCTCACATTGTGGAGAGTATGATGCTGCTGAAACTCGGAGGTGTAGGGGAGGCAGCCGCTGCCCTTACCCCCCGTTCTCCCATTTTGGAGACAGGGCTGGTCGCATGTGCTGCCTGAAAGGTTGCTGTCAGCTTTATGACCGTGGTAAGATCCACTGTGCATCACCCAGATAAGTACAATCAAACATGAATGCCTCCGAGATGGATTTGAACTGGAGATTGTTTAAAAAATGGTACTTCTTAGAGCTTCAGAATGAGTATCAGTATTACTGAGGGTGAATCCTTTTTTTGTAGGTTTTGCATATTTTGCAAGAAGCTTTGTTTTCATTACTGGAGAACATTTTTACATAAACATTTAAATATATCTTCCTTTATTCAGCAAGTTCTCAGCATAAATTTCCATTTGTATCACCATTCTCCTTATTAGTTTCCTCTTTTTAAAAAACGTTTTTCACACTTGATTGAAATCTGTATTATTCAGTCTCTATGGGCATGGGTCTGATCCCTCAGACTTCCTGCTTACCAGCTCCCTTTGACTTTGTGGGAACTCTCACTAGAAGGGACTAGCAGAAACCAGCCATATAATTGAATCCATCTACTCCCTCATGAAAAACTCCTGTCCAATGCTCAGTCATTATGAAAACTTCTCAAAACAGAGGAAAAGAAACAGTGCTGGAAGAGACCACCCAGAGCACTAGAACCAAAGTAAGCATTATCCCTCTCCTTTGCCTTTATTCTAGAACTTGTGTCCATACTCCCACATCTAGGAAGAGGAAAGAAGACCACAGTAGATAATAATTACCAGACATCTTCTTTATAAAAAGAAAAAAAAAAAATCAGAAAGATACATTTGTGGAAAACTCTGTAGCAGCCATCCCCATGCAAAGGGCACTCTCTCTCCCTCCCTTTTTTGTGGTGTCGGTCTACAGCAATTTGATCTTAAACTGTTTTAACAAAGCAGTCGCATTGCAGGAGAACTTGCTTTTGTCAGTGTTA
This sequence comes from Merops nubicus, assembly GCF_000691845.1. Taxonomy (NCBI): domain Eukaryota; kingdom Metazoa; phylum Chordata; class Aves; order Coraciiformes; family Meropidae; genus Merops; species Merops nubicus. The sequence continues at coordinate 11,814 of NW_008626867.1, read as the reverse complement.
CATTGCTGGCACATGTTCTGTCTAACATCTGCCTGGTGTGTGAAGCCGAAGTTTCTCCTTTTCCTGTAGGCGTTCAGAGCCTTTTACTTCACACAGCAATGTCAGGGTGAATCATAGAATCACTGTGGTTGGAAAAGACCTCTAGGATCATCAAGTCCAACCTTCATCCCAACATCTTCCTAACCACTAGACCGTATGGACCATGAAGGTCAGGAAATTAAAGTTGAATTCCTTGGCTTTGGAGAAGCATACAGAACAATACATCGCTGAAGAATACCCAGTTGAAGAAACTAAAGTAAATGAAAGTAACTGGGGGTGGTCTTATCTGAACTCTGTTGACTTGGCCACTTCCCATTCCTGGAGAAGGCAAAGATGCAGCAAATGTTGCAGCTCAGTCTGGTGTCCGTTGTGTGAGGGTTTGGAGGCATATAACAGGACTTAGATAACATAGTGAATGCATGGCTTTGATTACAGTGGGAGTTGGTCAGAGAGGGCTTTAAAACCCTCTCTGACCAGAAAAGAAGAAGAGAAGAAGTTTTGGCAAGAAGGCTGTCACACAAACACGGGTTTTAAATAGTTGTAAGCTGTCAATGATTTATCTCTGTTCAACAGTAAGCATGGACACTCAGTGGCTCTTTCCCAGGGAACTGAGGGGAAATGCGGTTGGCTTTCCAGGCACAACACTGAAACAGTGAAAAATTACTGGAGGGTTAGAAACCACTGGTTCCCAGTGGTTTTGACAAGTAGTTAAGCTGCCCTCACCATTTATTGTGGTTGTGCACTACCATCAGACTTTGGGCACTGTTGACAGTGGCTCTGTGGAAGAGCTTCAGGGCACCTAACATCGATCTGAAGAGCACAGTCAAACCAAAGCACCTGAGGACTTGGTATCACAGGAGTAGTAGGGTTAAATAGGGTTAAATGTAGGGTACCAGTTTATTTACTAAATATTATTTGAGATGTAGTCAGCACCCAGTACACCAGGACAGGGGTGCAGCCACGGAGAGCTGGGAATGTCCCCTGATGCCAGGACTTGGAATAAGCTCTGTGCACCATTCTCCTTTGTTAAAAGGCTTTGTTTTTTTTTCTTGACTATCCACTTAGACCCTTCTATTTGCTCGTAAACTCGTAGACTCTGATGTGAATGAGCATGGAAGCTGTTTCAGTGGTGAACAATTGGGGATGTGGCAATGTCTGTGAACAGCTGCAAAAAGGAGCCCAGGACAGGGGTGGTAGTTTTTGTAGAGGCAACTTTGATTTCAGGTCATTCTTAGGTTTTCTCGAAAGGCAGGTCTCCTTGTTCATGAGCATATTTAGATATGATCAATAGGATGAGAATCAGATTAAGGTGTGTGCTGTTATATCGGTTTACAGGGCTTTGAATTGTGAAGTTACGACTATGCTTAGGATTTATAAACCCAAGGATAATATTATAAATTAAAATAGTTAAAACTAGGTGAGATTTCTTTGATATATAACTGTTTAGGAAGTTTGAATTATTTGTTACTGTGTTCTTTGAGACAAAATGGTACAGATGAAAAGAACTGGGATATATACTGGAAAACAGGCAGTGGCTGATTGAAAGTGATGGGTGGTGTGTTCTGAAAGAAAACATTTAGCTTCCAGCCTCTGAGACAAAATACAGAGTACCATGAAGTCAGTGCCAATGTTTTCTATCAAGTAGCATTAGCAGGTTATTTTCGGGTCTGCCTTCCTGAATGCTTTAGCTCTCAGCATTATGTACAAACAGTATGATTTAAAGCATTCTGTATTTACATTTAGATGAATTTGATGTTTCCTGGTAAGATAAAACAAGGCCAAACAAACAAAAAACAGCTTCTTGCTCTAAATCCAGTCTCTGCTACTGTGGGAATAGAAACTGGAAGGCTGTTCTGAAGCGTACAGCGGTGCAGCAGCATTCCAAGCTTCTCAATAAGATTCATTTGTTATTCTTAAGAAAATAGAAACAGCTGGCTGATTTGGTTTGTAAGCAGTGAAAAATCAATTCAACTATTACAAATCATTTTGCTCAGAGGTGGTGCTGTGATGTGCTGCTTTGCCTGTTTGAGGTGGGACTGCAGAGCTACGCGTCTGAGATGCAAATAAAATACAGTATGTATGAAAGTGAATTATCTTATTATAAATATAGGCCTGAAACCCATGTTTTTGTTTTCAGATTTAACAAATCAAGTAGAGACAGCTAAAATGAAGCTGCAGAAAATGACGGGCGAGATGGACCACTACAAAAAGCTGTTAATGTAAGAGAGTGCTGCTTGTCATGATCATTTGAGAAATCTATGACCAACAGAGAAAATATTTTCTCTTCCTATGAAATGATCTGTGTTTCTGACCCCCTGGCTGAGCAGGTCTGGAAGCTGGATTTCATTCCTCCAGCTGGGTTTAGTGGTACAGCAAAGAGAAGGGTTCAGTCAGCTCAATCCTACACTTTATTTCACATCCAAGTGCAGGATACTTCTTGTGAAATCCACATAACCTAAAAATGCACGTGGAAAGCAGTGCTTCATTTTTTCCCTTTGGGATGGAGGGGAGGTAGCAAAGAAACTAGTCAGAAACTTTAGTATCGAATCAGTGACTAGGATTTCTTTTTTTATTCACCCCCCAAATGTAAATTTGTGACTTTTCCCCACACACCAGCACGCTGTTGTGGTTTGTCATTGTACTGTCTTGTGCCTGTGGCTTGAAGTAGGAATATGCAAACTCTAAATTAAGAGAGCAAAAATAGAATGTCACCAAAACCAGAATGTCATCAAATACGTGTCAGAACTCACTGAAGCACAGTGACTGAAAGGAGAGTGCTCAGAGGGAGAAACTCGGCTCGCTCCATCTCCAGCCCACCCCAAAACTGCTCTGCTTCAGCTGCTGTTGCCCGCAGATTAAGGGGGGAGCAGAAATTAGTCAAAACCTGAGGAAATAAGAAAAAAGGTGCTCCTCTTCTTCAGCATCATTGTGCCATTACACCCCATTCTCCTGGGTTAGTTCTGATCATTCAGGAACAACAGCACTTTATACATCATTTTGTAACACTTGAAAACTCACTACTGAAAATAAAATTTCCTAATTCAAATATTAAGCTCAAGAGTAACAAACTACTAGTGCCAGTCCTGAGACCAGCTGTCATCAGTCATTTTGTGTGTTTGCCTGGAATTTAAACCAGGATTCAGTCTTGTGTGATGTGTACTTTAAGGTTTTGGTTCCTATATTCAACGTGTTTGATCGTAACAAAGTTGCAAATATTTGGAATGCTTAGCAACAAAGTATTTTAATGATAATACAAGTTTTGAGTCCGAAAAAAAAGGATTTCATGAACACAGTTAAACAAACAGTGAAGGGTTTCCAAATGTAATATTAAAATCTCAATGTAATGTGGGTAAAATTTAATAAAGTAACGTATTCTGTGTCTGTTTAAATGTAAATATGAAGCTTAACCATGGTTATTAATTGGTGAAATGATGACACAATGACAAGGAGCCTGCAAAATTTCCAGCCCTCTTACCTACTAAATTACTATTTCTTCATTTTCATTCATATCTTGAAACTTCCATCAGCATTGCGATATCTCATGTTCCTGTTTGCAACATTAAACTTGTGATCCTGGGTTAGGCTGAGATTACACTGGGAGCGTCACTTCAAACTGCTTAAAAATGTTAGCTAGGACGGAAAGGACTTTTTGTTGGCCTTTGCTTTTCAGCTGAAATAGAAAATGCAAGTTAGACGAGACATCATTAAATGATGTTCAGGTTACTGCATGAGTCAAGGCAATTGTTTCCTTGGACAATACACTTCTTAAAATGTTATCTTAGGGTGAAATCAACAGAACTTGATGTCTGTCAAAATGAGCTGAAAAAAATGAAATACGAAAATGGAATTTCTGAGTCGAGATAAATGCTGAAACTATTTCATAGCATGCATTTGGGAGCAGTGAGAGCAAAAATGTTATTATTTTAATGCGGATTTCATACAATCATTTTGGGTGTATTCACACAATACTTATGTGTTCGAGTCACTAGATTTAACTATTTAAAGAAACACGGGTTTGTCTAATATTTTCTAGGCACAAATTATTTGTCTATTTTATGATTTTTATGCTGTTTTTCTTACAGTCCTTTTGTGTTTATTTATACAGTATTTTTGTGTTCAAGGCACAAGATTCATCTTCATGAAGAATACATAAGGAGTTCGTCTAGTATTTTATTTTCATGGTACAATTTCTGTCTATTTAGTTTGTCTGTAAATAAGAATATAGTAAATATGACACTTTTTGATTTCATCTGTAGACTTGTGAAAGAGCTGAAGGAGAAGGAGGAATCTCTTCAAAACTGCCAGCAAGTATGCAAACATTTACAGGAAGAGCTGGCTGAGAAAGAGAGGAAAGAAGAAGATCTGAAAAGAAAAAACAGTCGATCAGAAAGCGAGCTGGAAGCACTTAAAGCTCTTCTTACACAATCAGAGGAAGAGGTGGTGATGTTGAAACACGAAAGGTAATGGGAGTGGAGGCACCACGGGCTCACCAGGATGAGGGGCGTGGCTTTGGCACCGGGCACACTGGGAGAGACCTGCTGTTCCCAGCTCTGTGTTTTGAAGTCTCTGCCTTGCCTGTGTTCTTGGGACAGTCCTGCCCTGCTGCTGCCCTCTCTCATCTCCTCCTTTTAGGGTCAGACTCTAAAAGCCATGGCAGTCCTGAGCTCATATCATGAATTTTTGGAATTCACAGGATGGATTTTTAAAAAATTCTTAACAGTATTAACAAAACTAGAATGAAAAAGGAAAAAAAAAAGGCAAAAAGCCTATAAACCAAAAGAGGTGAGAAGAGAGTCCTTGCTTTGTGCTGCTGTTTGTTATGTGAGGCTTTTAGAGCGAGAGCCCTGGAGAGTTTAAATTCCTGTAACTTGTGTTATTAGCAACTTGAAAACCGTAACAGTGCTGTAAATATTTCAAAGTGACAGGTTATTGGATGTGCTCTAGGATTTGGTGAAGCGCATGGACAACCCGCCAGGCTAGTCTTACTTTGAAGGTTGTCAGATACCAATGAGGTTTCCATTTCCCTCTAATTATTTTTCGGGAGCAGAACATAAAGCCCTGAGCTGCTGAGGGCTGTCTTCCCCAGAATGGTGTCTGGTTTGCATGCCTTCCTTTCAGACTTACCAACCTAAATCCACTCCTTTAAATCTTGCTTTGAGTGTAATCTGCATATCCAGGTTTATTCCCAACAATCACTGGCAAAATAGAAAGTGCTGTCTCCTACTTAAGACATGGCAGTCGTTATTTGTTTGATTTGTGTGCAAATGAAAAAATGCCTTCAGAAAAGTGGCTGTTGGAGCAGATAAGCATTTTCTGAGTGATGTACACCAAGAGGCATTAAACTATTTTCATATTTAAAGGCTTTGAATATTCTCTGTACTTCATTCCCTGCATGAAAAGATATTGCATGTTAATTTAAGACTATTTCCCTTCTACTTAAACCCTAGATATGTGAGTTACTCCAGTTGGTACCTTGCTAATAATCTACATTACAAGAATTTAAACTCTCCAGGGCTCCTGCTCTACAAGCCCCACATAACAAGCAGTAACTCTAACGATAGAAAGCACTCGGTGGTTTTAATTCAAAACCTAGTACAGTTTTTTAATTAATGATAGCAATATTCTGAGTTCATTATATACACCAGTTCCTCTCTTGAATATTGTAACAGCTTTTCAGTGTTCTTCAAAATTTGACTTGAGAACTATGAAAAATATTTGAGGTTTAAATAGGGGTGTGTGTGGAAGAAAGAGCAACTGTAATATTTCCTTTAAAACATAAAATTCATAGAGCAGGTGACGGCATTATGCAAATGCTAAGTAGTGATTAGCGCTGTGCCTCCGGGCTCCAGGCAGGGTTCCGGGGCTGGCTGCACAGAATACTAAACAAAAAGGAAAAGACAAGCCTGTGCCACAGAGGGTTTCGTTGCAGGAAAATGGTAAAGCACGGACCTGGGCAGAGCACCTACTTACATCTGAGTCTTTGTGCTTTCTAGGGAGTTGATGCTGATTTCACATCAGAAAAGTACAGAGCAGCTGCAGGAGACATTAAGGCAAAAGATGCAGAATGAAGAAAACTGGAAGGAGAGGGTAATGGTGGATGTGCACGTGGCACCTTTTGGATTTCTTTGTTTCTTGATTTTTTTTTTTCAGTTGTAGCTAGCTGTCATGAGTGAGTACAGTGAGGCAGAACCCCATCTCCTCAAGTGCCCACATGTCAAAAGTAATCTTAGCAGCAGAGGTTTTAGTAGGATATATCTCCACATAGGCTGGGAGTGAATGCAAAATGTGTTTGGTATGAGTGTTTAGAGCACCACATCTCCACAGCTTGGAAACCCCTCCAGGGATGGGGACTCCACCACTGCCCTGGGCAGCCTGGCACAGCCCTGGACAACCCTCAAGGGGAAGAAATAGTTCCTCAGCTCCAACCAAAACCTCCCCTCGTGCAACTTGAGGCTGTTTCCTCTTGTCCTGTCTCTTGTTCCCTGGGAGAAGAGCCCAACCCGCACCTGGCTCCAGCCTCCTGTCAGGGAGCTGTGGAGAGCCAGAAGGTCTCCCCTGAGCCTGCTTTGCTCCAGGCTCAGCACCCCCAGGTCCCTCAGCTGCTCCTCACCACACTTGGGCTCTAGACCCTTCCCCAGCTTTGTTGCCCTTCTCTGGCCACACTCCAGTCCCTCAAGGTCCTTGGAGTGAGAGGCTCAAAAGTGACCCCAGGATTCGAGGTAGAGCCTCACCAGTGTTAAGTCCAGGGGGACAATCCCTGGCGTGGTCCTTCTGGCCACAGTAGTGCTGACACAAGCCAGGATGCTGGTGGCAGCCTTGGCCACCTGGGCAAACACTGGCTCATCTCCAGCCAGCTGTCAACCAACACCCCCATGTCTGTTTCTGCTGGGCAGCTTTCCAGCTGCTGTGAAGTTCTGAGCTGGAGACTCTTAACTGGGATTGGAGAGTCCAGCTGTCTCTTCCAGTTGGATTTGGAAAGCTGTTTATCATAAAAAAATTGTGAGCATGTGAACTTTGTTTTATCCTGCAGGTTTTTCGCATAAGCATCAAAAAACCCCCAATCTGAATAGAAGAATTGGGGGGGTATACGGGGGGGGTAAGAAAGAAGAGAACCCTGTGAAGGAAAAATTGAAGACAGTGTTGAACAATAACGTTGACTTTTCTGATTTAAGCCTTAGATAATTGGTGACTAAAATTACAGTCTTTGTCTTTTTTGGTTCAGTATGTGATAAGTGTCTGAACGCTTTATTTAGTCTTAGGGAAATTTTGAACTCCTAGCAATTAAGATCAGTTACATTTCTTTTAAACCTTCCTTAACCTCTCTGTGGCAGGATATAATTTTAGAATGAGGTCACACTGTCTGGATAATCACAGTGTGTTGTTCAGCCTGACATTAAAACAAGATAAAGGCTGCTGCTAGAGAGAGCAATTACAGCTTTGGTCTCATGGCCAGTAAAATGCACTGAATGGCAAGTGCTCCAAAAATGTTCTCATCAAAAAGCATCAGCAATGTGACCAAGTGACAGAGTTGTCTCTTTCTTGGGTCAGTGTGCCATGGCATAAGTGTAAAGTGTTCCTGTTTTCTGTTTAAAAGATAAACCTTAAATGGTTTTAATGGAACAAATGGAAAAAAAAAAAAAAATCTCTTTTACAAGAGGTTTTGATTTATGGATTTTAAAAATATATTAATTAATGAGAGGCATGTGAATGGGTTTAAAGCAATTAGTAGTGATTATGCTTTCTTTGAAGATCAGCTGCCATTTTATTTCCTGCTCTGGTTATCGGCTTTATTGGCTTCAGGTGTTAAATGTGAAAAATACTTTTCTAATCTTCAAAAACAGCTCAGTTTTTTATACTGCCTTTAGTTTTTTAGTCTTTGTAATCCAGTAGCCTCCAACATGGGATCTGCTTCTGTAATAGACTTAATAATTTGTTTTTCTACTATGAGAATCCCAACTCCCATATCTAATAATGTAGAAGATATATCAATAATAATAATATTAATAATAATAATAGCCTACTTTGAGGATTTTACAAATATACCAGTTTCAAGCTAACCCTTAGTAGGGGATTCATGCCTGTTCCATGCCCAGAATTGGGTATATTCTGATTTTAAAAATAAACTGGGAATATTTCCAGTTTGTCTTTTTCCCCCCCCAAAGTGTCAGGGGGATTTGTCAGACTTGCTCCTAATTAGTGTGTGAAATTAGATAGTTGTAATTAAGCTCATTCTAGGCTTTTCTGCTTTTAATAATTTTAAGTAATTAGGCTAGTGTTGTGCATGTTTAATGATGTGCCTTTCATATTCTTCCAGCATACTGCAGTTAAGTCGATTTGAATTCAGCCTGCAGAAATACAATATTAGCATAGTGGTTTAGGGAAAACATTTTTCAAACTACAGCCCTTCAGTATTTCCTCCAGAATCCAGGCTTTTCTTTTCAAGAAACTATGGCTGAATTTTCAAATTTGGATTGAAAATATTAAATATGTGAGGTGCCTTAAAGACTGGGATATTTTACCCAGAATTTGCAATTTTTTTACTTTAATTGCTCCATGATTTTTTGTCCAGAGTTGCAAACGTTTTATATAGAATCATAGAATGCCTCTGAGTTGGAAGGGACCTCATTATGTTGAGTTTTTATTCCATAACAAGGCTGAGTGGCAGAGCATGAATAAAAAATGATTTTATAAGAAAGAGTTAACATCTTTATACTTTAATATCAAGTTAATAGGCTATTTCTAGTACAGCAGATGCCATTTATTGTGAAATATATAGTTTTGTTGCATTGGAAAATAATAAAAAGCTGAGTTTTACCTCCAGAGGAGGTAACCTGCCAGTTGATAAGTAGGACAGTGTGGGATGTGAAAACTATAGTAAGAAGAGTTGCTGTGTATCATTAGAAAATGGCCTAAAGTTCCACCAGGGGAGGGTCAGGTTGGACATGAGAAAAATTTCTTCCTCAATAGCAAAGTGGTGGAGTCCCCACCCCTGGAGGGGTTTCCAAGCCGTGGAGATATGGTGCTGAGGGACATGGGTCAGTGGGGACCTGGCTGTGCTAGGGAACAGTTGGACTCAGTGATCTGAAAGGTCTCTTCCAACCAGAACAACTCTATGATCGAAAACTACTTTGTTCCATAGGTAGAGACAGAGCTGGCTAAAGCTGAAGCACAACACATCAAAGCAATCCTTAAAGTCAAAGAAGAAGTTAAAGTGGAACTAGACACTGAGAGACAAAAACAGAAAGAACTAATCACAAAATGTCAGCAAGAATATGAAGAGCTCCAGAAGATGGTGTGTAACACTCAAGAGAAAGATTTTGTGGCATTTAACTATTCTAGTTAAAGTTAAATGATGTGGAAGTTTCCTTTTCTCACGTATTCTCTACCCACAGTTCATATATGTCCACAGATTGTAGTTGCTAATTATTTTTAAACTTACATCATTATTTTTTAAAAGCTTTGGACTGTTTCAGACTATGACAAGTTGTCACAAAACCACCCACAATGGTGTCTGCCTTCCCAAATTATTTCAACACCGATGGGGTCAAGGTCCCGTGGCCAGTTAACTGCTTTCTACTCTGTACATCACACACAGTTGGCATTTCCCAGCTACCCAGACCTACAGGTTTTGGAATTTTATATAGAAATTGAAGGATTTACCCATAGCCTTAGTTTTCAGGAGATTTGACGCATTTCTTTAGAATTCTTGAAAAATAAAATTCATACGATGAAATTATATTGTTATTTAAAATTCATTACATTGCACAGTGTTTTGGGGAGCTGGAAATACCAGTTTGGCTTAGTTCACTTTACAAAGATTTGACTATGATTTTAAACCCCTGACGAGATACTAGCTTGCAGTAAAGAAGTTAAGATTTCCCATTTTTTACCTCTTTTTTTGATCTTGGGTGCACCGAGTACTCTCTCTGTTCTTAGTGAGTTTTGATTCATTTACAACTCTCTGATATCCTTTGAGGATATTATGTAAATGCAAAGCTTTTTTTATGTCTCTGAGGGCATGTATGTTTGCATTTGTATTTTTTTTTCCTGAAGTCAACATTTGTCTGATAATTAATTCTACAGATCTAACGATAGCCACTGAATGTAGATTAATGCAATTTTTTCTAATCTAATGCAGATACCAGGATTAATATCCAGTGCCACCAACAGCTTAAGGATGGAGACAGAAACTCTTGAAAAGAAGCTCCAAGAAGCCCAGACCAAACTTGCAGAGAAAGATGAAAGAAAGGAAATTCAGAGCCTTAAAAGACAGATTTCTGAACTTGAATTTCAGCTGACTCTGGAAAAGAACAAAAATGAATCATTTCTCGCTGATATGAGGGAAGAAATAAAACACAGGTCAGATGAACTGGAAAAATTAACCCAGGAGAGGACACAGCTGATTCACAATTTGAATGAAGCTCAAGAGGAGGTAAGAACATGACCAAGAAAATGCCTTGCTATTTTTGCTTACACATGTGATTTCTGGAATCATTCAAGGCATCTCTGTTTCACACCTGATTTTGTACTGGTTTAAGAACCACTGAAATGAAAAGATTTATAAAACATGCCCATCATGATTTCATAAATACGATCTATCACAACATGTGCTATATTTTTAATCCAGCAAGCACTTAAACTGTTGCTTTTTTTTTTAAAGAATATTTTTAAGGTTCTGCAAGACATTTATTTCTTTGTCTCTTGTCTCACATCACACTACATAAACACAATTAAATGAGAAAATATTCTTCATGGTTTTGAAGTTGAAGACATTCTTTGAACCAGACAGGAGCAGTCCTCCCACTAATCTTATGCATTTTGGAAACCATTTGTAAGAAAAGCCATTGTACCAGCCAAAGGAATGAGGGTGGACACAGTCCTGTCCTGAGTGGCTTCTTCTGGGGCAGAGGTTGAGATTTAATGTGGGAGGGGGTTGTGTCCCACCTCCTGCCAGTAAAACCCAATTTCTAGTAACACCGAAATAACAGAAAGAATTAGTCAAATGTGAAGACAAATGTGACTGATAGATGTTCTTACCACAGGCATTTGCTGAATATTTGGAATATAATGGAAAGGGAGGAGAGCAAGTTGTACTGCTCCATGAGAAATGTGAAAGTCAGGGACTGTAGATAAGATTAGACTGGAATGTCCAAAGTAATTAAGTGGCGGTAATGAAATAGGTAAACAGTGGAAATTAAACTCTTCAACATGAATTAGGGCTTGGACTGATATTTATTTATTCCTTGAAAAAGGTTCAGAAACACTGTGTTAGAGAAATTAGAATGATGTTGGCAGTCATTGCGTCCCGTACAGATAGAAGAGGCTCTTGGAAAGACAAGCCCGCTTCAAGTAGTGGTCAGGAACTGCAGCAGAGCGAGGACCACACTGTTATCTTTGACCGTGAGATTCCACCAGCTCTGCTTATGTTTTTAGTTTGCCCCACTTGGAAACAAGTGAAGGAAATGAAGAAGAGCAGAGGCAACTTCTGATCGCTTCCCTCAGGCGTCCTGGTGTCTCCTGAGAGGATCAGGGGTGTGTCAACACTGCTGTGTGTCCTTTGGGCGCCTTTCAGAGAACCTGAGATACGGGGAAGTCCTGAAGGGTCTGTGGGCTCCCCGGGGCCCTGGTGTAAAGGCAGCGTCTGTTTCTGTTTGCAGAACTTTCTCCTCCAGGAAGCGGTGTGCAGAGAGCGCGAGGAGCGCTGCGAGCTGACAGCGGCTTTGACCCGAGCCAGGGAGGAGTTGCTGGAACTGAAAAAGCTGAGCAGATACCTCC
>NW_008626866.1:0-12457 GCF_000691845.1 Merops nubicus | reverse complement strand
CCCTCCAACTAGGGCAGCCCCCTCCCGCCCCCCGCCTCACCAGCCACAAACACCCTAGCTACTGAAGGCTAGAAAGTTTTCTGGGGAGATGGTAACTTCCCAGTTTACCTTAAACGGCTTTGTCTGAGCTGAGGGAAGAGGCTTAGGCTCACCAGGCGACGCTAGCGCTTTCTATGTAAACCCAACCCACACTTGACCTATTTTTCTGCTGTTCTGAGCGCACAGTCACAATTTACCTCATTCAAACCCGGCAGCTGCTGGGCTACATCTGAACCAGTTAAGTCAAGCTTGAAGGCACAACCCTGACCCCTAAACCAGAAACAAAGTCGAGCTGAGGTCAGGCCTGCTCACACGTGCGCGGAGGCATGTCGCGTGGGGAAGGCAGGGATGGCTGGGATGCCCTCCCTACGTGCAGAGGCCAGGCAAGAACAGGGGAACTAATCCCTTCCCAACAAGGGGCTCTGAACGCATTGTTCCAACAAGGACTAGCGTTTATAGGTACTCTGGACCACAAACACCTAGGATTAGGGATTATTTTTAGCATACAACAGCAACAGCTATCATTTTATAAACAGAAATTAAAACTACAGGAGGAAAAAAACATGAAGACTAAAAATTTACTAACTTTACAACTGTCAGCTATACCTAATATGTCTCAGGAAATGCTATGAACAGTTTTTCTTCTGCTGTCCTCCCTATGCCTAATACTACTCCACACACATTCCTTCTTCCTTCCTCACTTTACCTGTTCAATAATTAAAGAGTTGACACCGATTTTCAAATTCTAATTATCAGGTTTGAGAATCAGGGGAGCAAGGCTGCATATGCTTCTTTAAGTCATGATTTCAGGCTTTAAGAAGCATCATTGCACCAATTAGTTTCATTCTGAAAGAGTAACTCACAGCCTGACATACATCAGAAAATTTCAACTAAAAATAAAGAGAAGATTATCCTATGGAAAATATATTGAATTTAGGAACATATATACAGGAAAAAAATCTGATTTGTAATCTAATAGTCTCCTCGATTTTAATGCACAAATATAAAAATAAATATATATTTATCTTCCTGTAAGACTACCAATGTCTCAGGTGAAATGAAAACACAAATGCTGGAAAACTTGCTTTCACAAGTTAAGCTTGTTATTTTTCTATCTGTAGGTGAGAGTCACAGAATCATGAGAACCTAGTATGGAAAGGCAGAAGGGAAACAAGAACAGCATATGGAACACATATGCAGGAGGGAAGCAAGGAGTTGCCAATGGATATGCAAAACCAAACCTGGGCCAGTCAGCTATTGTCACAAACCAACCTAAGAACTGCTCTAGTGACTTCTACTTATAGTTTTACATTCAAAAATAAGAGATTAGAGGGGAAAAAAAAAAAGATAGAGAAAGAAAGACATAAAGAACGACCTTCTTAGAGCGATTAGAGGGGTCAGAAAAGCAAAATCAGAAAAGCAAAATCTCCTGGAATGACAGACATATCTTTTATCATCTGATCTTAAAGAATGCCCCAAACCAGTGACTCCTACCCACAAACATGGTGGGCTGTCAGCTTCCACTCAGAGCACCGCAGTGACGCTACTGCTTCCATTCTCCGTGTACAAACAAAGGAAAGGCCAAGTGACCAGCACTGCTCAATGTCCATCTTCTGCCTCAGTTTGATGACACAGCCAGACATTTGCTTTTCTTTGGTTTTCCCCTGAATCACATTTCCTTGCCATTCCTCACTGCAGGCTCCATGCATTTCTCACCACCATCTCAGCAATACGCAACTTTGTCCTAATTTTGCATTTTGTTTTATCTATTCTTAAGAGAAACTAGGAGGGAGTTCTGGTGCTATACCTCACTCAGCGAGAAACTCCCAAGTCATGTGGTGATGCTGGAGCGAGCCTTGGAGTCACTTACCAAGCAACTCAATGCCACTATGGGAAAAGACACCTCAAAGTGCAGACATTTCCCCGAAGCAAGCAATTAGCAGACCGAAGTTAATGCTAACAAGAAGAGCAGGTAAGTAAGTAGATGGGAGAAAAAACTTTTGTACATTTGATATTAAAATTTAAATTGAGACCCAGACACCCTGTGAACAGCTTTTGAAAGGTCTCTAACAACTCCCCACATCCTATCAGCTGAAGGACAAGTTGTATGGGTAAAGGTGTCTTTAAGCAAAAAAATAAAATACATTCTGTTGATCATCAGTTGTCTTTCTAGCAGCTCACTAGCACAGACAGGAACACCCCCAGAAATCAAGCCAAGAGATCAGTTCTAGCTCAATGACGGATCATTTTACAGAAGATGCATCTTCCTTGCCTCAGGGACAGCCGGTTACTGGCAGAGCTGGAAAGCTGTATGCCACCATCACGGATAATGACAGACTGGACAGTTCATCTCTTATCTCATGGTAGTTACCTCCATCAAATCTTTTATCAGTTGCATTACCCAGCAACATGCTAGTCTTTTACAAGACTACTGATAACTAAGGGCTTACTGTACAAAAGAGCAAAGGTCTCTGGATTCAAATCTGCAGAAGAAAACTGGAAAACACTACCTGATACGTGGCAGACTGACAACAGCTCCTAGAATCAACACCACCTCCTAGAAACATGCTTCACAGTATCTCCCTCCTGTGAATGACTCTCTGCTCTGTAATTTGAATTACCACCAACTTAGATTACCAGCAGTCACAGGCCTACCCAGTCTCTTCTGAAAATATCCTTAATCCTGGTTTCCAAATAGGAACCCTGGGAACACACAACTTTCCAGCTCCTTTCCCCCTGTAACTCATGAGGATTATGAGCAGAATACAAATCCCTCCCAACAATAAAAACATCTTAAACTTTTTTTTTTTTTCCAAGAGGAAAGAATACATCAGATATCTTCAAAGTGTCCTTGAAAGCCAGCTTCAGTGGAGTTTGGTTCGCTTAATTACTACTGCATTAATGTTTCGTTTTCAAGTGGTTTTCCGGGGTTTGTTTGAAAACGTGTTTCTTAGAATAGTACTACGTAAGTCGTGGCCAGCATGCTGATAATATGGAAGTCATTCAGAATAAAACACATTTCTCTGATATTTTAAATGAGCACCACTGGATTGGGAAAACAGCTACCACATTTTCTCGCAGAATTTCCATCAGAAGATGACACTTCTCTGGTCTCAGGGATATGGTGCAGAGACTCTTCAGCCATTTGGCTGGACATACAACAGCAAGCCCCTCTCTGTGCAAACATGGGAATGATGCCTCTGCTCCAAGCCAGTATCAGAAGCAATGCAGGCATCCCTGTGTGCTTTTTTTTTTTTCCTGCCAAGAGCGCTGTTCTGACCTGCTAGAGCCATTTGAGAATTTCCCCTATAAATAGCAGGTCTGCCAGCTGGGGTGTATATTATATTTGGATTAACACCACAGCTCTCTACAGCTCTGGAGAAAGCAGTTGCTCTGCCTTTCACAGAACAGATGAATAATGGTCTTGCAAAGAGGAAAGATTAAATTGCTAATCAGAAAACAGGGATGTTTCAGTTGTTGCTGCAATAAGCTCCTTGGGGTAAACTTAGGAAAGTCATTCAGCATTTTAAACTGCTACAGTGCTCAACTATTTCACAATATTTTTCCATCAATAGATCTACCAGTACATAGAACCAAAAAATCTCTGCTAAAAACAATTCAAGACTGAACTACACCACTTAGGGCAGAAGCCTACCAAGCACCAGACTTTAGCTACCAAGTCTTAGGCATCCTGAAATCTACTCTAACCTGATTTTATCAGTTGTATACCAAAATAGTGTGGAGTGGTGCCAAGATAGCAAAAGGGAAGAAAACGTTCACACTGGGTAAAAACCCAGTTTCTATGGTTGAAATAATTTCTAAATGTTATGCTTAATATTCACTGCTAAAATAAGAAAATACAGAACAATCTGAAATGCACAGAAATCACTGTGCTTCAAAGCCACTTGCTCAGCAAAAGCACACTAAAATACTACTCGGAGTAACGCTAGCAGGCACACAGAAGAAGAGGGGGATGCAGGGAAAAAAACAGGAATAGTTAATTTTAATTCATTCAAAAGACAGAAAAAGTTTGATAGATTGAAGAGAGGGATCAGTGTTTACAAACAATGGTAGTAAAAATAAAAACCAACACACCACACTTCAGAACTATACTTAATTGTGTAGCATACTGTTAAAATTAAATTAGGTTTGATCAGGAAATACACTGTACTCCAAGGTCTCTACATCAAAACAAATACTATGTTTTTTGGTTTATTAGTGAAGTTATTCTAATGGCTCAGAGAACAGTAAGAGTCATACTTGGGTTTAATTTTTTTAAAAATCAAGTTTATATAAGATTACTTGAGTTTCTCCCCAGATGTCTGGCCTGGATAAAGAATTCCATATTCACACCTGGAACTGCTGTAGCTCTGAACCCCTACTAACTGCAGCTTGCTGAAGGCTGTGGAGCAGTTCCCATGAAGCACTATCCCTAAACTACAAATCAGTACTTCTATTAGGTGTCATTTCAAAAATACATTTTGTAAGAAAATATTTTAGAGTAGCGGCCCTGAACAAAGCAATGAAGTATCAGAGAAAGGAACAAAAGCGAACAGAACCATGGCCATTTCATCAAGCTATTGTGTTTATCCTGTCAAGCTAAAGCTTAGAAAGAACATGTTTCAATGAAACTGTTTCCTCCCTACCCGAAATTCAGGAAATCCTGCTCTTTTCCCTCCCTGGGTAAGCACTCCCATGCAAAGACTGTGGGATTTTACCCTCGTTCACACTTCAGAGTTCCCCAAAGCACTAAGGATTCCCAATCCCAACATACAGCAATTGTCTGGGAAAGCAAGGACATGCTGGCAGAGCACCACCTGACTTCTCACAGCTTTTGAAAAATGTAGGAAGAATAAAATAAGTTTCTCTATGATGGTGGAGGGAAACCTTTTTCCTTAAGGATTTGAGACCTATCTCCACTGTAGCAACCTCAGCCTGTTCCAAGGACCTCACAACTCTTTACCCTTCCTCCTCATATGCCTTCCCAACAGCCTTCAACAGTTGCACCTCAACTCCCTCCACTACCTGGAAGAGCCACACTATTTGTGGCAGCTGTATCACCCACTTGCTGACTGATGGTTTCCCCTCCATGCTGCTGACTTCCCTAAGGCTTGTCAGATCTGGAAGAACTCCACTCTGGTGTCCAATCTTACTGAAAGAGACAAAAAGGTTGACTCAAGCCCTTGTTTCTTAAGAAATCACAAGGTAGAACAGAAAGGCACAATTTCATTCCACCTATATTGAGAATAAAGACAGATGAAGTCCTCAGGGAAGCAGCTCTTTTTCAAAGGGAGGCACAAATACAGGCTTAAAACCCATGATGTGCATCTCCCTCTGACTCTACAAATGGTGAGGGCCAATCCCTTCTCTCTCACTTCTCTCTGTGAGCTCTCCAATTAAATTCTTCTGTCCCACAAGTGGAACTGGGAATGAGGACTAGTATGAGTCATCTGACCCACTTCTAGCTGGACACAGCTTTTTGCTTCCCCTCACATTGGAACCATACACTTAAACATCGATGTGTCAGTAACAGCCTGTTCAGACCATCATTGCCAGAGAAGCCAGCTGGACTCCTTATGGGTGGTCCAGACACCAGAGACAGGGGAAAGAACAGAGACAGCTCAAACATGATGCTGAGAAGAGTTAAAGATCCAGAAAATTGTGTGTGCCTCTGCAGACCATGGAGGAAATGAAAGCAAGAATGGAGCACATGATGGCCCCAGCTGCCAGCCATCCAGCACCAAGAGTTCCTGAGCTGCTTCTGTCAACCTCTATGGGTGGGACCAACCAAAAGCTCCTGTTTGCCTGGTCAGTGGAGGTACCAGTTTATGGGAAAAGCCTTTTTTAGCTGCAGTAGCTATTTTTAAGCCTTAAGTTTAAAGTAAGAGAAGTCTGAAAAATGAGTGTGTGTATGATTATGGGGTACTTAAAATACAGACAGAAAAATACTACTTTATCCCTGTTTCAAGATGTTTGAGGAATTTTTTTATGTGCACATGTCATTACTACACAAGTCTTGCTACGTGACTGGCTTGCTTTTATAAGGAAAGAAGTCACAAAACGCAGAAGAATCAAGGCCTGAAATATCCAATGTCTGCCCATAAGGAACAGAAAAGGAAAGTAGAGAGTTGCACAATGGTCTTTTCTCAAGTCTTACTCCATGGCATATAAAACCTGAATTTCTGACAGATCAGGTAAGATTAGTACAGAATTAGACCTTGAATCCAAGGTACCCATTTCATGATTAGTAAGAAAATTTGTCATTACTTCCAACAGTCTGTAAGGTGTGTTAGACATTTGACCTGTCAGCTCTCAGACATGCAATGCATATTTAGAAAAAGAGCAAAGTACACACACCTATTGCTGTGCACGTAACACCTCCCACAGGGGACTTCTCAGTGCTCTATCTTTACATCTGCAACCTTCAGCACAGAGGCAGCCAGGCAGACTGTACCATTTTGAAACACTAAGGCAACCAGGCCTGCCTTTAAAAAAAAAAAAAATTATTCTGAAGGAGAATGTAGGTAGGGTCACTCAAACAGAGATCCTACCAGAGAGGAGAACTGAAGTGCATTCTTGATTCATTCTTAGCAGGGCTTTTTCTTTTATTTTTTTTTTTTCCAACTCAATATGCAGGAGGACTTTTTGAAGACTCTGTGCACACCCTTCTACTTCCTTCCTTGAGTGGTGAAATACCCTCTTTGCAGGAAGTTTAATGGTTGTGGAGGAACTTAATTTGAATTCTTTGCCCTGTTTGTCTTAGCTGTGCACATTTGTCTCAGTGCTGCGTGCTCACAAATCCTCTGGAAATATATTAACACATACAAAATGTGTGTGTGCATGTTGTGTATGTATTTGGAAATATATAACCTATCTTGTAGCCCTGACCCAGGCACACAGCTGAAACACACTGACTGCCTGGGCAAAGCAGAGGCTTTCTGGGTCTTTCCATAAGCGTACTTTATTACAGAAAAACACAATATAAACCACTTTTTGTTTGCTTTGGCCAGTACCAGCACAATCCTACACTTCAGCCCAAAAGTGCCCGTGACGAGCGCTACCAAACACCACACAGAGAAAAACACCACACTGATGAGGTCACACATACCATATGCTGAGCTTCAATGCTTCACATCCCCATCTACAGTCCTCCTTCAAGTAAACTACAATGCTTAAATTAAGCAGTAGCAAAGCTGATCATGCCTTAACTTACTACATGTATAGTAACAAATAGATCCATACCTGTCACAGGACAGTACAGGTAACTTAGTTTCAGAGAAAACCATTTTGCTTCTAATTACTTGATTTAGGTCACACTTGTATTTGTGTAGGCTTACTGCAGTTTCACTTAAAATGTTTTGGTAACAAATGTATTTGAAGGTGTGTTCAACTTTCAATCCACAGCAAGAACCACTATGAAATCCAATACACTTATCAATTTTAACTTAATCACAAAACATAAATGATATATTGTGAATGCAAAGTAGAATAACATTAAGGACCTGACTTAACAAATCATATTTCAAGACTGCAGTTCCTATTGATACTGGTTTAACAGAGAAAATGCATATTTTATTTCTACCACTTCCTGCAAAGGAACAGAATTTTCATTTCATTGCTAAGCAAAATACCAAGGCAAATGTTCTTATCTTTTTTTCCCCTCAAGACTCCCTTGTCATCACCGTAAAAAAAAACCTGCATGACTAAATGGTCTGGCCATCTCCCATTAAAGGAGTCACTCTCAGTCACACACAAGTTTCATGGAGAGACTAATGCTGTTTGTATCTTCTACAAAGCAACAGAGAGAAACGCCACCAGAAACAAGTTGTAGGTTGGTGTTTAAGGCACCACACATACAGAAACCAAGTAATTATTATGGAGAAGGGCAGGTTTCAAAGGAGTACACATGTAAGGGAAAGGAAAATTCATGTAACACATCTAGCTGTAAAGAACAAATTCACTGACAAGTGTAATACTTGCTATAGAAAACCCTGTGAAGGTATGAAAAAATGGAAGAAGGCTTCTGTAGTGCAGCTGCATACACCCTACTTTTAATAATGGCATTCCTCTAGCTATTACAAAGGTTGCTGAATCTCTTAA
This sequence comes from Merops nubicus, assembly GCF_000691845.1. Taxonomy (NCBI): domain Eukaryota; kingdom Metazoa; phylum Chordata; class Aves; order Coraciiformes; family Meropidae; genus Merops; species Merops nubicus. The sequence continues at coordinate 4,318 of NW_008626866.1, read as the reverse complement.
CAATTAAAACATGTTTATTTATGCAAAGAGCAGACATGGCATGGGAATCCATGGTTCGTGATTCCCCAGCTAGTCCTGCCAAAGTCTCTTCACTCTTGTTCTGGAAGAACCACTTCTGGTCACGACAGTAATTTAGCACTTTGCCTACTCAAACTTTGTTTTTCCTGCCAAGACTAAAAGGATGCCAAGTGTGCCGTTTTCTTTGCCTTGAGCAGTTGTCACCCTTAAACTGGCCAGCACCACCTTATTCATGAAGCCCTCAAGCCCCATAATTATGTTAAATGGCACTGCATTTTTCCATCAGAACTGATCTGAGCAGAATTCATACCAAATGCTCGTCTGCTGCCCATTACTAGTATTACAAGTACATACGATGGGAAAAATTACTCAGTAGTTAAGAATTGTATCTGAAGTGAAATGGAGTCTTCCCACACAGATTGAAGCTTTGTTTGTTTTGGCAGAAAGGTATTGGAATTTTAGTCACTAACAGCAAAATGCAATAAAAGTGTTTAGATCACCATGGTCTCTAAGGACTTCATATTGAAAATGTCCAACTCTGAGAGTTTAACCCAAAATCTAAACACATTTAGAAAGACTCAAAGCTAACTCATCTACAAAGAACGGTTCTTCAATTCTGTCTTCTGCTCAAAAGCAGGCTAACAGTATTCCAGACCAAACAATGGGAGCAAAAATGCCATTTTTTCTTCTTCTGGAAAAGCAGATTTTCACAGTAAGTTTACCGAAGATTTATCTAGGACCTGTTTTAATGGCAATGAAAAGGAAGGCCTTCTAGAAAAATAAAAGCTACAAGTAAAAATTACCTTATGTTAAGTGACTGAAGGCTAGGAACACAATCTCCAGGACTGACAAAAAATAACAAGTCAGCCAAATTAATAGACACAATCCTCCCACTTGAAACACCTGGCAGGACAAAACAGTCTCATAACAACTGTTTCAGGTCTAGCTGAGTCGATTTTCCCACAGCAGCCCTCCTGGTGCAGGGCCTTTGTGCTGAGAGTCAGAAGGGTGTCGATAACCCCCATGTTATGACTGCCACTGGGCAGAGCTCGCACAGCACCAAGGCTCTTTCTGACATTCCCCCCACAGTGGGATGGGGGGCCAGCAGCTTGGGGGGAACATAACCAGGATAGCTGACCCAGACTGACCAAAGGGATATTCCAGACCATATGACATCAGCTCAACTACAAAGTTGGGTACAAGGGGGGGAACAACGACTACTCCTCGGTCCTCCAGAGCAACCACTACACGTTGTTTTTACCCACAAGGCTTTTGTCTCCATCTTATTTTCCCTTGCCCCCTTGCTCTGTGGAGGAAGGAGAGGAAAGGGGGAGGGTGACAGAGTGGCTTGGTGGGCATCATTTGCTCAGCCAGGGTGAACCCACCTAACAATCAAATTAATATTTCTAGCACACTGCTGGTACATAATTCAGTTAGCATATTTTAAAAAAATAGTTTCTGTTCACTTAAAAACATTATCATCCAGTAAAGTTCTTATCTGTGTAATTAACCGATAAAACTTGGCAAGGAGACATTGCTAGCCCTGCAAAGAGACATGCCTATGAAAGTACTTTCAAAAACATCTTCTAATCATTCAAATAAAGAAATCTTTGCACTATTTATCAGTGAGGTCAATATTATTTTCTGTTTCTACATTTGATACCTGAGCAACATCCAGTTAAAGACACAAATTCTGGATGCCTTAGTGGTTAAAATGGATCTACTTCAGCAACCTTTTTGTAATGTTAAAACAGACAATTTGGGTAGCTCCTGTCACCAAACTACTCTGGACTGATACAGACGAGTATCCTCCATCTCAGGGTTTAATAGGTTCATGTTTGCACCATGAGAGAGGGCAATTACCTGAGCTCTCACACAGAGCTGCCACCTACATGTCAAAAATGGAGGCCAAGAGTTGGAGAGACCAAGCTTATATCTGGAATGATTTTTTCACAAGCTACGCTTTGCACCAGTTTTGGGTCAACACCTCTTAAAACTGAGGTTGCTAATGCTGCTACAGCATTATCATCAAGGTGCTACAAAGCCAGCTGTTCATCTGACACATTTTCAAAAAAAGTGACGTCTTCAGTTTGCATTTGCCCTCCCAAATTAAGGCACTTCTGTGCCTAATACTGCAACAGTGAATACTCCCTGAAGCGAAGGACCTGAAATGCACACAGCACTGCTATGTTACTGCCAGCCAGGCTTGGCAAGAGCACTGTTTTACAAAAAGCCGTCCTCCTCATATATTCAATTTGTTTTACTCAGCTCATCTTGTAAGAAATGATCCACTGCCAAAAGGAGATCGATTACTGTTACTGGAATGAATGTTATCACAGACCTGATCTTGACAGATTTCAGGCAAATGACAGAGGCTAGCACAAGTATTTGCTTTGTAAAATGCATGTGGAAGGTTGCGGCTGGACTCCGAGGGTGAATTTACGCTTCACGGCTCAGTTGATTTAAGAGGTCGCTGCTGCCAAAGGAGGATATCCCACTCACTGTTGCGTCATCCGAACCCCCTCCCTGGAGGAAGCCACAGCACCGGCTGCACCCGGGGCTAATCCAGCTCAGCTCACCAGCACCACAGGCTTTTTCCTTTCCCTCCCCCTCCTGTTTCTGAAAACCAAGGTTGTGCTGGTTTGGAAGGCTGAAGGCGCTAGCGGGGGGTCTGACAGTGGGAACTGTCCTCTGCGGCAGAGCCGAGCTGTTTGAGCAGCTCGAGTCATAACATGCAACCTCACCCTGAGGAGAAGTGCTGAACTCGTTGAGCTTACCCACCGCAGACACACAAAAGCACCAGCCCTTCCACAAACTGAACCTCCCTCTGCTTTCCCCAGGATTCTATCTCGGTCGCTTCTTTTTCTAGCTCTATATTTGGTATTGAGAAAAAAAAAAAAAAGCGACTTGGTGAAGCAGGAGGGAAGAAGGGGTGTCAGGACAAAATTACATAGCATTTATTCAGGGCCATCTGTTATTCCAAGTCTCAAAGTACTATTTCTGTATCACTGCAGTGTACCATCCCAGCCATAAGAAAGAATTTATGGCTATTCTAATTGCCATCAGTTCAGCACAAGTTGAAGCATCACATGTTTTTCTGTTTGTCACAGAAGAGATTTTTAAACCTTCTGAAGGGGGGGGAAGTGTCATCGTTTCTCTTTTTCTTTAAATACACACACTAATATATTAATGTGCTTCTAATTAATGAAGACAACATGAAAATCAAGGACAGTGGAAATTTTAGCAGGCTTAGAAACAACAGCAAGAGAAAGTGTTTTTTTCTTATAAAAGAATTAACATTTTCTGCTATTCATTTGCAAAAGAAATAGTAAGTCAGATATCATTGCAGTAGTGCAAAGACCTAGAAATTAAAAGCCCAGCTTCAGAAAGATGGATGCTACCTTTTATCTACTCTACAATTAATGCTACTGATTAACCTCTAAAGGGGTCATGAATTTTACTTATAAGGTGATTCAATAATATTAGTTGCATAGTACTCCTTGACATGATCAGATTCACTAGAATCAGATACAGCATCTGATTCAACCCTTCACAAAATGAGCAACAATCTTTGTCAAAAATCAATAGGAAACTGTCCCTTTAACACAGACTTTGACTGTAAAATGCATTTAAAAATAATAAATACAGGGATTTTGACTATGCTAAATGGACAGTACTTATACACTAACCAAATTTCTTACCTGATAGGGCTGAAAGGCACTATCTTCAGTTATAAAATCCAGCTGTTTGTCCACAAGGAATTCTACTGCAGTAATTGAATTGTATACACTTTTTCCAACCAAGGGCTTGAACGTCTATTTGGGGGGGTAAAAAGACAAAGAAAATTAATCAATTACAAAAAGCTCAGCACATCAAACCGCCAGGACTGTATAAACACTGACGTCATTCTTCCATCAAAGCCAGTTAAAACAGAGTAACACTTACTAATTACACAAGAAAGAAGGATTTCACGTTTTGTCGTTTTTCCTTTGCGCCGCTGGTGGAAAACCAGCTAGAAAAGGGAACTACACCATACATTCTTCTCCCTCATCGTGCTTGAGCAAGAGTGTTTACCACAGAAGCTCAAAGTAGAGGAGCACGATTATATCTCAAACGTCCAGCTTAGCACACAGCTCCTCTCCTCCTGCCCGCAGGACTAGCTAGCGCAGCGGTAATTACACTGAGGACGCTGAAGTGGAAACGGGCTGCAGAGGCGAAAACGCTCCCCCCCTTCCTGTTCCGTAATCGTTCACCTTGCCTCGAGTCAACCATCTCATTTCCCTGCAACCGCTCTGACTCT
>NW_008626865.1:2018-2312 GCF_000691845.1 Merops nubicus | reverse complement strand
CCCAACTGCTTTAAGCGAAGGCGTCGCTCGGGAGAACGCTGGAGTTTGGCAGCGCTAGAAATGAGCGGGGAGGGGTTCGGGGTGGTGGAAAGAGGACTTTTCCCTTGGCTTTGGGGCACGGATTCGTTTGCACACTGCAGCTTAACCGCTGCCACCGCTCCGCATTGTCATGCTCTTAAACGTCCTGAATTAGGCAGCTCTTAAAAAGTCCCTTTAAAGCAAGCGGCGGGGGCAAGCCCTATTTGCACAACTTCTTGGGATTGTGCTGGCATTAAAAAAAAACAAAAAATAAAA
>NW_008626865.1:0-1964 GCF_000691845.1 Merops nubicus | reverse complement strand
GGTTTTCGCGGTGGAGCCGGCGGCGATGCCCGGGTGCCTGTGCCGGAGGAGGGGATGAGCTGTGGCAGGGCGGAGGGGGACCGGGGTGCGTCCCCCAGCACCTCTCAGGTACGAGCACTTCCCTTGACATTGATGGAACTACATTAGAGTTAATGGCAGCAGCCTGGTCCTCATTATTAATTGTCTTTGTGTTTGGATAAAGTATGTAATCTTCTCCTCAACCACACCATTAAAATAGGTTGCCTTTTCAATTAAGAACTGTCTTGAGCACAGCAGTCAATTTTCCTAATGAAGATGCATTATATTTTCACTTTTTTTTTTTTTTAATAATGGGAAAATCCCACGTTTTCATTAGGCGTGATTACGGAGAAAGTACAAGAGGGGGTTTGTCTAAACTAAATGTGGCCCGTGTAGTGTATTAAATACCAAGCTTTTAAATAAATTGGAATTTCATACAGATAAGACGCGAGGTTGGGATACAAATACGGTCAGATTCGCTTCCTTCAGATTAAAAAAATGCAGAGTCCATTCTTTAAAACGCACTTATCAGATAGAAAACAATGATTAAAACAACTGCAGTCGACTCTTAGCTGCAATTACTCCGGTAAACTTTTCGCTCAGCCTAGTTTGCTTACATTAAACCTGAGAATGACGCTTTAAAACAGACTTGCACTTTCTGCTAATGTGCAGCTTTGGGGAACAAATAGCGCAGTTTAATCATGCAGAAACACACAGGAGCCAGAATAGTCTCACAATTAATTTACCAAAATAAACCCGAAGCTGCCTGCATTGTTTAATATTTAGCTTCCACTCCCCTCCTTCCCCTGGAGAAAAAAGAGCCCTGGTTCTTTAGAAAGGAGGAAGGTTGGAGGAGTTTTGGGGGAGTTGGGATTTTTACTCTTTTCTTTTTTTTTTTAAGTTGGCAAAGGGATATTCCAGCGCGTGGAAGCAAAGAGTTAAATTTTACATAATGGAAAACACCTAAAAAGAAAAAAAAAGAAAGAAAGAAAAGAAAGAAAAAAGAGGGAAAGGAAAAAAAAAACTACGGGGAAAGAAAAAGGATTAAAAAAATAAGCAAGTGGGATATTTGTGTGGCTGAGGAGCTGCAAGAGGACGGTGTCTGGATTTCAGCGCAGTGTTGTACTCGTAGGATCTTTGTTACTTGACAGAGAGACACTCCCGAAGGCACAAACCAGACCCTTCCCGCACGGAAAATACCGATACCCACAGATGCTTTAAGAGAGGAAACGTGAACCGTAGTCTTTGGAGCTAGTTTTAAAGTTTGGGGTACGAAACAGAACTGCCTGCGTGGGAGACTGAAGTTAAACATAAGAGTAATTTCTCATTTGCATGGTAACAACAGTTGGTTTCTGATCTTTAGCAAGCTTTCTGCATTGTGGCTTTGTTGGGGGGGGGCTGCTTTGGGGGTTTCGGGGGGTATTTTTGTAATGAACACATTTGTTTCTCCACCAGCCAGCGGCTAAAGAAGATCTGCAAAGAATGGCAAAGAAGATTTTCGATTAAAACCTTAGCCCATCTCCACGGATTACTTTATATCGATTCCTATATATATGGCTGCAATTGATTTTTTTGACTAAAAAAAAAGACATGGGAGGGGGGGGGGGGGAAGTTCTTTCTGGGTCTCGATAAAAGGAGCTTTTCATATACGGGAAATAAAGGTTGTAAAAGGTTACAAACGAAAGACTAGTTTAAAGCTTCTCTGCGGTTTTCTTTTCTTCTTTCTTACAAAACCCCTTTTTCTGGCTCTTTCTCGCCCTCCCCCCGCCTCCCCCCAAGCCCTTCATTTCTCCCAAGTTTGCCAACACGCGAGATACGGGACTGTAACCGTTATTTTAATATCTGGGTTGGGAGCTATAATCTGATTGCTGCAGAAAGCTGCTCATCAAGGTAACTTCATGGCCTGGAGAGAAAAATTATGTAAACCGGCAGTATTAGCGCCTTTC
>NW_008626864.1:1081-1297 GCF_000691845.1 Merops nubicus | reverse complement strand
CTCTTTAAAAATAAACCTTCGGTCCCCACTACCGCCTGTACAAACTACAAAAATAAACCTTTGCTCTCTTTGATATAAATAACTTAGATGGCGTGTTTGGGGGGGGAGGAACGGCCCACCGTGCCCACGCCTGGCACGGGGACGAGGTCCCCGGGGCCACCCCAGCTCAGTGGCAGTGTCTGGGGGCTTGGGCCGCGGGCACAGCAAACACCACTC
>NW_008626864.1:0-710 GCF_000691845.1 Merops nubicus | reverse complement strand
CGCCCTGGGCTCCCGCTGCCTCCAGCGGGCAGCCCTGCACCGGCAAAGGGTCTGTCCCCTCCCTGCCTGCACCCTGGGCAGCTGGGCAAGGCCGCAGGCTGAGAAATAAATCTTTTAAAATAAGCTTAAAAATATATATCTCTCTATAGATAGTTTCCCTTTGCAATAAATAAAGGGGGAGGTGGGAGGGTAGGGCGCCCGCCCCAGACCTTGCCCACAGTGCCTCAGGGCACAGCAGGCTCTGGGGCCACCCCCTTACTGGGACAGTTATATCAGGCACCCAGTTGGGGCACCCGAGCTCGTGGCCCAGGTTGTGTGTGGGGGTGTCCCAGGAAGAGCTGACAGGGAGCAGAAGTGACCCCACAGGGGAGAGGAGCTGGCAGGGCACCAAGCCTGCCTTGCCACCAGCTCCAGAAATAGTGGGGAGGAGGAGGGGGTTAGTGCTTCCATTTCTGGGGAGTCAACAAGCCCAAGGCAGTGTAAACCCAAACCCCGGCTGAGGAGACGTGGCACCATTGGCACAGCCCCGGGTGAGGGACATGTGGGCACGGCGTGACCTGCACACAGCTTGCACCAAGGCAGTGTAACCCCAAACCCCGGCTGAGGAGACGTGGCACCATTGGCACAGCCCCGGGTGAGGGACATGTGGGCACGGCGTGACCTGCACACAGCTTGCATAGAAGTGCCAGCCTGCCCTGCTGAGCCCCTTT
>NW_008626863.1:0-872 GCF_000691845.1 Merops nubicus | reverse complement strand
GGGGAAAATGAAGGTGGGAAATGGGGATTTTGGGAAAAATGGAGGGAAAATAGAGATTTTTTTTGGAGGAAGGGGGAAAATGGGGATTTTTGTAGAAGAATTGGGGAAAATTGGGATATTTTGGGAAAATGGAGGAAAATAGGGATTTTTTTGGTAAAAGTATGGGGGAAAAGGGGATTTTTTATTAAAAAATAGGAATTTTGGGGTAAATTGGGATATTTTGGGAAAATGGAGGAAAATAGGGATTTTTTGGTAAAAGTATGGGAGGAAAAGGGGATTTTTTTATTAAAAAATAGGAATTTTGGAGTTTGGGCAAGTTTGGGAAGGAAAAATTGTGATTTTTCAACAAGAATTGGGGAAAAATTGGGATATTTTGGGAAGATGGAGGAAAATTGGGATTTTTGGCAAGGATAAGGGGGAAAAAGGGGATTTTTTATTAAAAAACAGGAAATTTTTGCTTTTTGGCAATTTTTTGAGGGAAAATTGGGATTTTTCAACAAAAATTGGGGGAAAATTTCGATATTTTGGAAAGATGGAGGAAAATGGGGAGGTTTTGGCAAAAATACAGGGGAAAAAGGGGATTTTTTATTAAAAAAATAGAAATTTTTGGCTTTTGGGCAAGTTTTGGAGGGAAAAATGGTGATTTTTTGGCAAAGATGGGGGGAAAATAGAGATAGGTAAAAAATGGGGGGAAAAGTGTGGATTTGGGGTTTTTGGGGGCGCCGGAAGCGGCGGTACCTTGATCAAGGTGACGGTGGCGCTGTAGAAGAGGCTGAGGATGAAGAGGACGATGAAGGTCGAGGCGGTGGCCCAGAGGTTGTTGAGATCTTCCTCCTCCTCTTCCGTGAACCGGTCGAGGAAGGCTGGAAAAA
>NW_008626862.1:0-6161 GCF_000691845.1 Merops nubicus | reverse complement strand
GCAGTGCCGCTCCGCGCCCGCCTCGGGGGGGCCTTTCCCTGGGATCTGCACATTCATACACTACCCGAGGAGTTCACAGAGAAACAATAATAATTTCTTTTCTAAAAAACGCCCACGTCTGAATTCCCCAGCTAGATGCCGAGTGGCGCTGTGCTCAGCACCTTCCTTCCCCGTGGTGCCGAAGCTCTGATAATGGTTTGGGTCGGAGAAGTTTGCTGGGGAAAATGGGATTTACATTATACAGGGGATCAGAGAGCTGCTCTGACATGGGGATTTTTCTTCCAGCTTGAAAGATGTTCTTTCCTCCCTTTCTTAAATAACAGAGAGCAAAGTTGACTCCGTTCCTGGTGACAAAGCAAATAGATGCTGTGAAGCAATTCTTTTGGTTTTTTTTTTTTTTTTTTTGAGCTTCCTACAGGTTAAGATTTATGTGATAGAAATAATTTCATTTGGGTCAGGGTTTCTGTTCAATATAACCCAAGAATATTTTAAGAATTGCTTGGATTCTAGTGAAATCCCACTCGGTGCCAGTCAAGCTGTCCAGCTTAAATTGTGAGTTTATTTTTTTTCCCCTCTTCGTTTTGCACAGGGTTTTAAAGCTGAGATATGCAAACACAAGCCACTGTCAAATGCTCCAGTGGGAGACTGCTCTTTGGCTCCTTGAATACAATATCTTTAGCCTTCTTGCATAAATATTTTAATTGCTAATTTGCTGGTCTCATTTAACACAGATTTGGCATTTATCATTTGAATTTAAAGTTGTTAAAATTGACAATCTTCTTGGCTACCTATGTTAATTTAGAGGGAAAGCTCATTATTAAATTATTATGGATAATTATTTTGTAACTAGTGTGGAAATTGTCATTTCTGCAGCCTTAGAAGATCCTAGAAGAAGTGCATTTGGATCAATATGGATCAAATCCCAGAAAGTGTAAAGATGCACAGGAACAGGGTGCTCTGCAGAAAACTTTACATAGCATGGGAAAAAAATATTAAAATTAGAATATCATTCTCTATACTTAAAACTCCAAAGCCTTGTATACTGATAAAGCAAAGTTGTGGTTTTGGAGCATCACAACAGCCTCTTTAAGTTTGGGTTTCAATTCATCCTGAAGTTGTGGCTGGGAAACTGGTGAGGTGGGGTTTGGGTGAGTGCACCTCGCAGAGCTCAGCAGGAGTGTGGTATAAGATGTTCTCTTTGTGTGTTCTCACTGTCTGTGCAATACAGATGCTGTATTTCCTAGCACTTTCCTAGCACATCTGAGACTTCTGGAATAATGAAAAAAAAAAAAAAAAAATTGGTTTCCTTAATTTATAATTTCCCACCTGGAAGGTGTTGAGTTCAAAAAAGTGGCTACCCCAAGTATTAAGGTATGAAGCCTTGTTCTGGCACAGACTGAAGCACAGGCTTTGCTGTTCACAGAAGTGTCTGTGGCCTGAGAAGACTGGGCGTGAAGTGCATGAAGTGAGCACTGGCATGTGTGGAGCTACTGGTAGCAGTTCATGTCATTCCTCGGTGACACTGGTGCTTTTTCCTTTGCACGAAGATGTCAGGTGGTGGTTAATGCTCTGGATTCCTCTGATCCAGTAAGTTTGTTTTCTCTGAGAAATAATACTTAAGTGTGATGAATAAAACTTTAGTTTTCATGTGTCAAAACCAAAAGAAGGCAAGAAGGGCAGATCATTTCTGTGCATCCTGAAAAGGTGACTGTTCTGTTTTCATTTGTCAGAGAACACGGTGTTTGGGGTGGTGTTTGCAGGCTGCATTTGGGATCTGTAACTCCAGCATTCCCATCCAGCACACACTGTACCTGCCGAAATGGTGGGCAGAGTCCCAGGCCGTCAGGATTCCAGTGGTCAGGTAAATCCTGCTGATTTCCGTGAGTCAGTGTTGAGCTTTACTGGGCAGAAAAAGTCCTGCTCCAGCCCTGTAAATGGTGCAGAGCAGCCTTTGTGTGACTGCAGCACCAGATGTTCCATCCCTTTCCTGGTGGGTGTCAGTGCTGCAGCTGGTGCTCCCGTGTGTTGGCAGGTACGGGGCACTCCCGTGCACCAGCCCTGGCCCCAGCAGCCGCCCCTGTCGCTGAGGTGGAAGCACCTGGCAGAAGCGTGCTGCGTTTTGGTGGTGACATAGTTATCGTAGACGTGATTCCCTTAAAAAGGATGTTTTGAGGTGCAAGGCATGTTACTGAGGTAAGTGATGCCAGTACAACCCCTCCAGTGTTCCCCGATTTCTCAACATCTGGTCAGTGATCTCCACAGCTGGATTTAGCCTGCAGAAAAAATGCAGAGAACAATGAGGTAAAGTCAAACCCCCTCCCTGCTCCCACCAGATGGCCCTCATGCTTTTTTAATTCTCTAAATGGCTGGTAAATGCTCTGCAAGCACTTGGTGAGTTTACAAGGGATACGAGTCCTTCCTACCCCTTCACTTTGGGAGCGTGCAGCATGGACTCCTGGATGATGTCACCGCCTGTGGCAGACACCCCACCGCCTTTCTCAACGATCCCTCTTTTCCTGGGTCTCTAGGTTGAATCTTGAAGGAAAAGCCTTGAGGAACTTCAGGGGGTTGCAAAGCAGGTCCTGGGAATGGGGCTAGACTGGGCCTTGCACACGTGTGCTACAGCCCAGGTCTAGCATGAGCACCTGGCCCTGGCACCAATTTGGAGACGGGCTGGGCTCCAAAGGGCAGGCGGCTCTTTCTTGCTCAGACCCCAGCCTTCGGTCTCTACTGTCAGCAGTTGCCAAATTCTGCCAGCAATGCTTTATGCTTTTCAAGAGCAAAGGACAGTTTGAGAGGTACTGAAGTAGGTAATAACTTATTTTCCTGTTGATTTAAAAAAAAAGAAGAAAGCACATTTACTAACTCCTTACCCCTTACCTTGACATTTGAGTTTCAAGTTTATGGCAGTATTGTAATATTGAGATACTCAAGCAGAACCTTTCAGCTTGCAAAATTGTACATTTCTATATTTTGGCACTAGTATAAACCAGTTCTTGATCCTGGATTTCCTACTGTTTGTACCTTCCCCCCTACACCAGAATCATTTTCCCTTTGAGAATAATACTGGATCTGGCTCTCTCGTACCGCACTGTTACTGGAGTATTTTAGTGCATTAACTTGTAGATTTGTTTATTCACAGAAAAGTTCTGCCCAGACTTTGCTGCTGTAAGCTTTTCCATCTGCATGTCCCAATCCTGACCTTGATGTACTGGAGGGCTGCAGAGGGCTTGTTCACGCTCCAGCCTTGTAGGTTTTTCTATTGGGATTAGCTTTAAGGGGTTCGAGTTGTTGAAGGGTTTTTCTACTGATAAATGGATTGAGACTCATATTTTAATCTCACGTCATCAAACATTCATCAGATACTCTTGGTCATTACTGACAGAGCCAGGTTTGAACTAGTGACCTAGCAGTAAAAGGTCCCATTAGCAATTTCCTTAAACTGTCAAGTCATTGCATAACAAAAATGAAATGCGGTGGAATTTTTTGTTTTCTACAGCTAAAGGCAGTGGGTTTCTGCCTAATTTTTATTTACAAGTGACTGTGTTACCAAAACACTCTGTGTTAAAGCCTTCAAGCTCTCACATAAGCCAGAAATATGAAGAAACACAAAAACAGGGTCTACCACCCAAAATAGGCCCTCCACCCAGGGCAGCGGTGTGGTCCAGCTGTGCCAGGCGAACTTCAGCTGCTTGTTTCCACGAGTGGGGAGAGCGCCAGGGGCACCCCGTGGCAAACCCCTGGTTCAGCCTGCCAGGTGTGGCACAGGCACCCCCTGCCACGGCGGATCCGAGCTGTGAGCTGCTCCCCACAGGCTGTAAAAGCAGAGGCTGGCAGCAGGTTAGAAAAGCTTCCTTGGCTCACGTCACACTGCAGTGTTCTTCTACCAGCAATTTTTGTATCCAAGTTCTTTTTCTCTTTACAGAATCATTTGAAGAAATAATGTGTGAGGGGGAAAAAAAAATTACCTCCGGCAGTCGTGCTATAATGGCTCTTGTGCTGACAGCCCTTTGGGAACAGTGGCAGCAGCAGGGTAAGTATATATGACATCTTTGTAGTGATAAAGAAACAAATAAATGTTCCCATTAACACTCCATCAGGTCAACAGCTATTCCAGACCAACATGATGTTAGAGGAACTGGTTTGATTCATATCATCTAAGACACGCTTCTCTTGCAACATATCTTCTGGAAGGCACATAAAACAGAGGTCCTGCTCTAACCAGGTGGAGTCATTAAAGAATCAGTGAACTTTTTACAAGTTGCTTGAAATACCCTGGCTAGAATCCAGCTCCAGTGTTATTGCTGTGTCTGTTTAACAGTTCCTTCATCATACCATGACAATGACTCTGTTTCAGCGCTGGCGGAAGCAATTTCTCCATACATCATTTGTAACGCATTTTGGGAGGCTTCTGAAGGCTTCCTAAGCCCTGCAGTGAGCTCGGTGGGATCTGAGCCGTGCCATAACAAGCTGCTCGGGCAGCCTGAGCAGCATTTGTACATCATCCATAATGAATGTGTGTGCGTATGGAACACACACATGTGCACACAGATGCCTGCTCAGACAGGCCACCCTCTTCCTATGCAAGTCAGTGTGAGTTGTGCTGGAATAAGGACTATGACACCTTATTCCCTGCACAAAAGTGAAGTAGTGAACAACAACTCAAAAAAAATCTGTTCAGGACGGTGTTTAAGCACACTTTAACTCTGATAAAAGTGCAGACTTTAAAACAAGTACAGACTTTCTAACTACCACAGGATAACCCAGAGTTCCTAATGAACATGGTGCTTTCTTCCCATGTAACAGGCATGGTCTGGTTGTCTCTTTACCAGAACTTTTATTACTTTTTCATACAGGTTGAGTATTTTTGAGAAAGGGTTCTGAGAAGGGACACAAGAAGCCCAAGTTGGATGTATTTGGCTTGCTTCAAGTCACAGAGATCCTGGACAAAGTTGAAAACAAATCCCATCCTCTGGATCATGCAAAGCTGGGACTTGAACTTCGAAAGTATGTATAAAAGTATCTCTTTGTATCTTGAATTTCATTGCAACCAAAGCACTCCTATGCTGTGTTCTGAGAAAATCTCACTGGTCAAATGTGCATCTCCAGCTCCACACAAAATTTCTGAGTCCAGATGGTGAACTTAGTTCTACTTCTGCTGAAATCGTAAGACCTTCTGATGTTAACATGAATGCCAAAGAAAATAAGTTTCAAAATGGTGAGCACGAAAAGAGCAGCCAAATCCTGAGCAATCAGGTCATAGACAGAGAGAGAATGCAGCTCTTGCCAACCCAGCAAGTTATGCATCTCTCTCATCACTCCCCTATTTGAAGGAAGAGCCTGAGATTTTGGAGTACATCCTTCAAAAGAGCTTGTAGAGTCTCAAGATGCAAAGTCTTCAGAGTTTATGTAAACGTTTAAAAGGAGCTATAGATTCCTGAGTCACTTAAATACTTCTGATAATATTCAGTCTTGACTCAGGAAAGCGTGTGACAACTTTAGTAGAAGTTTAAATCCATTCCATGTAATATGCTTAAACGCATCCTCTCGGAAGGAGGGAGTGCATATCTCTGGGTTTCTCCCTTCTCATACTCACATCTCCGTGAAGCCAATAGCAGTCGATGATGTTTACATGCATTGCTGAACAGACAATGTAAAACTCGTAGCAAGATTTTGTGTGATAAAATAACCATAATCTGTCCAGTGGCTGGCAGAATAAACAAATAAATACAAGCTAGCCTTAAATGGATTGCAAGCTTGTGTGAGTACTGTAGGGAATGGAAATCCGCAGCTCTTCATCTATGGCACAGTGCAACCTCCACCGGTCTGCTACAGAAACAGGTTTCATCTGCTCTTATCAGTGAAAGGGGCGGAGGTTATCCCCTCGTAGGGATGGTTTGCCGCTTTGGCATGACCAGGGCTGCCGGGAGGGTCCCGCGATGTTTAGGAGGGGGAGGTCCTCGGGACAGAGCCACCAGGTCCCTGGTGCCCCAAGCCGCGGTCGAGGTCCAGCTACAGCTGCAGCCGCGTTTACCCCAGGGCAGCAGCAACCCTCCGCCGAGTGACTTCGCGGCTGGACAAACCCCCGTGTCCTGCCCACGCCCGTCAGCACTGTGGGCGGTGTGAGCACCCCCGTATTTGGGGTGGCCCACGGCAAACAG
>NW_008626861.1:0-3496 GCF_000691845.1 Merops nubicus | reverse complement strand
AGGCAGGACAGAGGGGCTGGAGAAGCGTGACAGTGGTTTGGTGGCGTGTGGTGAGGAGAAGCCAAGAGTGCTTTATCAGTCGTTACAGCAGTGAACCGACGGGGCACAAACTGAAAGGCGAGAAATTCTGTTTGTGTAAAGAAAAACTCTGACAGTGAAGGCAGTCCAATACTGGAGGAGGTTGCTTGGAGAGCTTGTGGTCTCCATCCTCAGGGGCATTCCAAGCTCGACTGCAGACTGCACACAATCCTTCTCTGTGGGACTAGGCCGTCTCCAGAGGTGCCTTCCAGCCTGAAGCACCCTGTGATTCTGGGACTTACAGCAACTGTCAGTAAGGACACCTGAACATGATGTAGTTCAGGGTAGCTGTTACTACACGTGTGTGCGATTGTACCCATGTAGGCCTGAAGTCAAGATATATCTCATGTCGTCTCTGTATTAACTGTGTGGCTGAGGTGAGTTGGCCACACGTTGTACTGGTGCCAGGATCTGTATTGCTGTTCTGTACTGCTGGTGCTGTTATCATGCGGGTGGGTGTGCACCACAGCGGAGAGGGAGGGGTAAGGCCAGTGCCCTGATGGGTGACGTGCCCTGTATACACCAAACAAAGGACAGTCCTTGCCCCAAGAAGTTTGGGGAGCTAATAGAGAGTGGAAAGTGCAGGAGAGAGGGTGTGCTGGTTTTTTTCTTTCTTCTAAAGTCAAGGAACAGAGGCAGGGAGAGCCTGAGCTCACTTTGCTAAACTGTAACCTTTGGAGCTGTGGGAGCAGCCCTAAAAGAAACTGTAAAGTTCCTAGGTCAGAAGTTACAGTGTAGGCAGGGTGACAGAGAACTCTTCCAGCATGCCAAGGCTTGGGTTGGTTGGGTGGCACAGCAAGAGATCTGCATCACGTGATCTGCCACATCTTGTTTTCCCTGTGGAGTAGGTTGTAGGACTCATCAGATCATGCTCATCTGAGCAGGATGTGGGTGCTGGGAAGAGGGCAAGGCCCATGCTAACATGATATCGTTTTGCCCATGCTTTCGGTACAGCTCTTCAAGGCTTAAATACATTTCTCTCCTTTCTTCTAGTGAGCCCTGAATTGCAGTCACAGCTATGTTTGATAACAGCACGCTCTCAGAGGAAGTGGTTGTGATTAAATGAATGGACCATGACAATACAATTGTGATCACAAAGAAGAGAGGAGAGGAGGGTAGATAGTGAAGATAAAATATCCAAGTAAATAACAGTGGCAAGTGACAACACTACCATCAAAGTGCTGGCTTGGTTTATTGGACTAAGGTGTAAACAGGGGGCTTTCCAAGATACCATATTTTCATCTAAACACCCTTAGAGGTATTACCTTGCTGAGCTCTCACCCAGTAAGCTTTTCTCCTGAAGTTAGTCAAACACACTTGGGTAACACTAAGTGACTGCTGAACTGAGAGCGGCAAAAGTGCTGATGCTTTTGCATCATTGAGGTTGGAAAAGCTTCAAATGCTGCACATGGGCAAGGAGAAGCACAGTCCTGCCACCTGGAGTTGCTGCAATGCCTACTTCACGCTAAGGGGTGTAAAGAGATCCTTGTTTCTCCTTATGCTCTAATGATTTACATTGTCTGCAAATGGGTGTGGGTAGGAGCCTACAGAATGGCTAAATTTACCCCAGTTCTGCCCTCTTTGGGAGCTTGGTACACAGCAGGTCTCTTCATTCTTTGAGTAAAATTTGAGTAAGTTGGTGAGTAGTGCTAAGGACAAAACAGAGACAGGATCAATCATTACTTCAACATTAAAAAAACATATAAACCCACCACGTAGTTTTCGCTGTGCAGGAAGATGCTGCCTTTAGGGAGATCCATACCTGTGTTTGTGTTTATACAGGGGCTAAGTTAACCCAAGTTCTGTGACTAGTGTGTTTTCTCACCCACAGTACTCTGACAGCTGACACAGAAGATGGTTAAAGTCTTGATGGACAAGATCTGCAAAATGACACAAAACAGCTTCGGGAAAATAGAAATGGTTCCTTGGTTTACTATCCACAGTTAGGAAACTTGCAGGCGCAAGGAACTACCAAGCTAGATGCCGTGTAGAAGGACTGAAGAAGATTTCTTTGTCTTCATGGTTTTCCCCCACACCTCCCCTACTCTTTCAGCATGGACAGCCATACCCGGGAAGGTCTCCACGCACGAGTATCGTGGAGAAAACTCAACCACAACTCTCCCAGCTTCAGGCCAAGGAAGGACACAGTGAGTCATGTCAGGGAATTTGCAAATGCAGAAGATCTTTGTGCTGGTGAAGTTATGCTGATGCAGGAGTATCATGCGTGCCTCTAATTCAGACAAGGGGAAGCTGTGTCTGTCTCGCCCACAGGTGTAACGAGGGCAACACTTTAGACACATCAGGTTTCCACCAGGGGCTGCACTGGTCCTAGTGCATTTCCCAGTACAGGCACGCTCAGCACCTCCTCACCTGGAGCCGTGCACCCAGGAGGAATTTACTACAAAAGCAAGAGTCTTTCATAGCAGCCTCCCTAGTAACGCCCAACATGTGAGTGTAAGAAAAGCACCATGTCAGCTCTCTCTTGCTAAGTGTTAATGTTAGAATCCCTGTTAGGGTTTGGGTGTTGGTGTAGCAGCTTTGCTAACAGTGGCTGCACTTGTGGACAGTGAAGAGCTGCTGCCTTAGGTGCAGATTCTCAGCCCCGGGCAGTGCTCCTGCGCTTCCTCCGGTTCCCCATCAGGCCAGGGGACGTGGTGTGGTCATCTCTTTCAATCAGCTCCTGAGTCCTCCAAAACACAATACCATGGGAAGAAAATGCTTGGACTTTGTAACTCTTTATAAACAGCCCCGTGTTTCTTCAGGCATTACAAAAATGGCTTTGAAGAGTTGCAAGCTTTAGGCTGAAGGGTGTACGAATGACAAGTGTTCTGCTGAGGTCTATTTACTTGCTACCTCGGGTCATTTATTTGCAGGAGATGCTCTCGGCTTTCAGCCTTTTGGCTTTTTTTGTTTTAGTTCTGTGGACGTTCATGAAAGGGAGTAGCTCTGGTGTTTTGGTAATGCAGCATGTCCTCTGCGTGCATGGAAAACGGAATCTCTGTATTTTGCAGCCTTTTTGGGTTTATGCCTTGCAAAACACGGCTGAGCTCTTCATTCGCCGCTGCACGCTTGCGAGCCGGCGTGCTGAATTTAGCCCCGAGACTCCCACCTTTGCAGATCAAGGGCTATCACTTGGCCGAATCCCCATTCCCATTCGTAATCCAGGTGGTTCGAGGAGGCCCTTGCCGGTGGCTTGTTTGGCCACCTCTTTGCAAAACTGCTTTTAGCTGTCCCCCCGCCTCCGCTAGGGTCAGAGAGAACAACCCTTGATCTCAGGCCGAGAGGACCGGTGTCGGCGGCGGGGCGGGGGCCGGGAGCTCCCCACCGGGCTGCGGGCCAGAGCAGCGCTGCAATTACCCTTGGGGACTGAACGGAGCCCCGGTGCAGCCCACACCGCGCGCTACTCCCACGGCTCCGG
>NW_008626860.1:0-2903 GCF_000691845.1 Merops nubicus | reverse complement strand
TGAAGGAACCCTGCTTAAATCTGTTCTCCCAGAGGCACTACCGGGGTCGCTGATGGGCTCAGCCCTGGCCACTGGTGGGTCCATCCTGCAGCCAGCTGCTGTTGGCTCCTTTGGATGCAGCTGAAGCTCCTGGAAGCATCTCACAGAAGCCACCCCTGCAGCCCCATCACTGCAAAAACCTTCCCAGGCAAACCAAATACATCCCCAGAGGGAGGAACTCATGAAAGGCTCGTTTATAACTACCAGTATGCATCCTTCCAATAAAAATGTGGGTTGTAATACCTGTCTCTGACAACAGGAAACATTTTCACAGGCTGAAGGTTCTTAGAAGAAGAAGAGCTAAAGAAATTTGGTTACAACAAGAGACTATTAAAAACCTGTGGCTCCTGCACTCTGCACTCAGTTGTCCCTCAGTCGGCAGCGGGCGAGTGGCTCGTGCAGGGGAAACTGTGGCTCCTGTATCCAACACTAGAGTCAGGAAAAGATGAGTGAATCGACCACCTAAATCATTTTCACTTGCTCATTTGGGCTCTTCCCAACCTTCCTCTCCCTCAGGAATCCAACTGCTACAAATACCTCAAATGGTATGGATGCTTTTCTAGTGCCAGCACAGTGTGGGCTTTGCCACTGCTGACCCACGCACTGTAGAAGGACAATTTAATTGTCTTCACACATCAGTTTATTTTTCTCTTCTTCTGTCTCATTCCTGCCTCGTTTCTTTTTACGTTGATGTAGCCTGTTTGGCAGGATATCTTTCTCCATACCTTTCCTTTGTGCTAATTCCTTCTCCCCATCACACCTCAGTTCTCTTTCTTGCTCCCTCTCTTGGTAGGCTTTGTTCCTGAAAGGACATTCTGGAGCCTTTATCAACCTGGAGGATTCATGAGATGGATGTGACCACATGCCTTGAAAAGCAATGTAAGATTCTGGGCCTGCATTCAGTATCTCACATTGGCCAGGAGGTGACCAGTGAAGATTTCCAGAAGGAGATGCTCATTATCTGCTACACTGACTGCTAGACAGGGAGCAGGAAATGCTTTTTTCTGGCTCCTGAAGCCCATTGCCTTGGATAAGAAAGTGCAGAGCCATGCAAGGTGATATATAGAGCAGAGTGGTGAATGTCCTCCAGGAGACTTGGGCTTTCCATGCTGTGGAGAGAGAGGGCTGTGTCTGTGCTTGTTTTGCCCATCAGCATGGCTGTGAATCAAGAACCTCATTATCCTTTCAGCTGCAATGACACTGAGGTAAATTCCTGCTCACTCCTCCTATTTTCCCCATTTTGGCACAAGCCCAGAGTAAAACTCCATTCACCTGTGTGCAGGAGAGCTCCTGGCTGCCCCTCTGAACTCACCCCCTGCTGCTGGGGAGAAGGGAAGGGGGACAGTCCTTCTGCCCTGCCACAGCCAAGCAGGTGGCAACGTCTGGGTGTTGCTGGGAGGCACGTGGCAGGAATGACACTGAGGTAAATTCCTGCTCACTCCTCCTATTTTCCCATGCCAGAACCACGTTGGTGCTGGCAGCAGTCACGGTGCTCTCTGCTGGTGTCTAGTGTCTCTGGCTGATGCCCAGCACAGATCTGACAGCAGCTCATCCTCAGGTGTGAGCCAGGCATGTCTGAATGGGGCTTCCCCGCCCAAAGAGCAGAGATTGGCCTGGGAGAACCCATGTGGATGTTCTGATTCCAGCAGTGACCTTTGAAAGGCCTACTTCAGCTCGTGGCCTGTAGGAACCACACTGACTGCCCTGAAGGCATATCAGAAATGGGATTATACCAACGAGCTCAGGTCAGTCAGAGGAAGTGAAGCCATTCTCTTTTTTTCATTACTTTTCCTGTCTTTCATCTGGCAGGGCTGTTGATTGTGCCCTAAAGTGTTGCTGAAGTGCCTCTGTGCCAGATATAAATTCTCCCTTTGTGGTGGCACAGAGAAATAGTGGGGTTCTGGCTGTGTGGCTTGAATTTTGTGTGACTGTGACCTGACCAGTTGGGTGCACTCGGCTGCACCTCAGCTGCTGAATTTCACAGTGCCCTTTGCTGGTTCTCATTGTAGAATTTGGAAGGTTTCCTTCTTTCTGGTCCTGGTGGGGACTGAGACCAACAGCACTTGGAGCACGTTGCCAAGTGCTTCCTCTTGGTAAGCAGACCACAAACCATCTGTGGAGGCTTTTTCAATTGCTAATTTAAAAGACAGATGGATCGCTCCTAAAGTAGCTCCAGCTAATTGAACTTGTCAAATAAAACTGTCCAAACCCTACCAGGCCTTGCTTGGAAATATGCTTTAAACAATTCCTGAAAAAAAATAGTCTTTGAAAGAGCTAGGGTGCTTAAAAACAAACACAAGCTATCCCATGCAACGCTGGAGAACAGGAGACCTCTCTCCACAGATCTCAGGTAAACCAATCCTGTGGGTCTTGGAGCCTTCAGGAACTACTAAGAAGGAACCCTTTCAAATCTCAGTTGCTGGGGCCTGCCTCATAGCCTGGCATCCAGGAAGGAATTGTTCTTTCCTGTCCAAGTGAGCTGTTTCCTGCAGAGTGAAAGCACAGGGTGGAGGAAATGGCAAGCAGGTATTGAAGCCCCCTCCCCAACAGCTGCCTGTGGGAGTTAGTCGTGGGGCTGCTGGGAGAACTGTTGAGCTATTAAATTCTAAAATATGACCTTAGCATCACTGCTGCTGTGATCTCAGAGATATTTAACAAAACATTTGCTGTGGGTTGGTTGTTTTGCCAATGACCAGGCCCAACAAAAATGATAACAGCAGCAGGGAGATGAACCAATACACAGACTGTATTGTAGACAGAAATGTTACTATACGAATGACTGCTGGGGGTACAAACAGGTCAACAAGCTCATACATGATCTACCTCACCCCCAACAATCCCACAATGACCCAGCCCACAACAGG
>NW_008626859.1:396-5568 GCF_000691845.1 Merops nubicus | reverse complement strand
CAGATGGGAGAAGAGCCCAGTGGGTTTTCAGAGGCCCCTGGTTGCAGGCGTGTGTCTGCAGCAGCTTCCTGCACGTCCGAGGTCTCCAGCAGCCCCTCCCGAAGCCCTGCACGAGTTCCTGCGTGCGCCGGTAGCTCTGCTGTGCCCGGAGCCCCTTCCACACCACCCCCAGGGCTGGTCCCAGCGCCGGGCGGCGGGAGGGAGGGGGGCTCAGCATCCCTGGGCACAGTCCCTCTCGCCACTGGTCCAGCCATTCTCTGCAGCCCATGAGAATTGTTTAAGGAAACTCTGGAATGTTTGATTTAGCAGTATAATAATACGTGTTTATATCTTTCCTGTGGCCAGCCCCGGTGTACAGGGGCTCCTTTGGGGTGCTGGCTGCTCATCATGAGGGGTGGTGCCAGTGGAAGGGGCCACCACCCCGTGCTGCACCCCCAGCCCATCCTTGCTGCCCGTGTCTCCAGCCTGTGTGTCCTTAGGTGGCCCCAGGGCTTTCCCCTTTTGGAGTGGGCAACGGGAGGGCAGCACACGCTTGTCAACTGCTGTAACCCCGGCAGAAATGTCACCAGCTTGGCGAGGAAATGGGCCAATTAGCATATTTCA
Organism: Merops nubicus; assembly: GCF_000691845.1. NCBI lineage: Eukaryota > Metazoa > Chordata > Aves > Coraciiformes > Meropidae > Merops > Merops nubicus. Next base: position 4,965 of record NW_008626859.1, on the reverse strand, counting down.
CAGCCCTCTTTCTGCTCCTGAAGTGATGTTTGGAGAGGTTCCCTCATTGCCAGAAGGTCAGTGTCAGGACATGTATTGATTTCTGCAGCATCAGTGCTGGCAGTGCTGGCACTAAATCTGCCTGAGCAGAAGAGCTTGTGAGAACAATTTTGCTTTAGTGACAGAGAGAAACCTCCCTTTGCTGAGTCTGAGTCTGAGCTGGTCTTATTTATTAGCAAGTGTCCAGAAAGTGCCAGAATACAGGGACAATTCCAGCTCTGGTAGTAAATAAAGTGCAGGGAAGGTGTTTTTTTGTGGTTCTTGCCTTGGCCATTGCAGACTGGTCTATTCTCACTGGCGTTTCTGTCTCTTTCCAATTTATGCATCCCTGAGTGAGACCTGCTGGGTTGTATGGGGTGGCTCACATCCCCATCCCATCTGAAAGGGCAGTCAGACCTCCTCCAGAGGGCTGGGCTTGCTGCAGCACAGGTTTGCTGCCTGAGCGATGGCCCGTGAGGTCCCTGTTAGTGCAGGATCATGTTAGTGCAGATGTTTTCTAAGAAGTGGGCTGATCCCTCAGCAAGCTGCCCAGCAGGAGTCTGCTGGAAGATCCATAGGTCTGGACAGATTTATTGCTTTCCTGTGACCTGACAGCTCAACATCACGGTCCTGCAGCTTTGCTCCTCGAGGTGATGTCTGCTGGGAGGAGCCTCTGCTGTCAGGCTTGCACTGCAGCCTGTCCTGTGCCCTGTGGCCACCTTCAGCTTGTTTCCTTCTGGCCCTGGGGTAGCTGGCTGAAGGCTTGTGGACCAGGGTGATGGTTCAGCCTCAGCATCACAGGGCCACCAGGTTTTGTACATGGGTGCTTCTGCACAGGCAGCTCAGGCAGCGTCTGAGAGGCTGGTCAGAGCAGGGACACTGCTGCTCGGGCAGAGAGGAGGAGCAGGGTGCCCGGGAGCTGCTGTGCCACGGGGCACAGGCTGGTGGGTGCTGCCCTGGCCGTAGCCCTGCACCAGCCAACCCTCTGGAGCAGGCTCGTGCTCCTCATCTGTTCAGCTGGATGCTGGAGGTTGTCTCTTGCTTCTGGGGCATCACAGTGCAGTTGTTTCTGTAGCTCTTATGTAAACCAACATGCAGCCGGGTCTTGGCTGTCCCTCTGGGTGGCTTTGTTGACGTGCTGGAGCTGGCATGGGTAAGCAGGACCTGCTGAGCCTCACCATAACTGATCCCTTCCATGAGGCGTCAAGAAAAGAAGTTCTGACAGTGTAGCTGCCCCATTAGCAGCCCTTGTCTTGCAGACAAATTACTGCTGAGGCAGATAGGAAGCTAAAATACTCCTGTCTGCACCCTGCATGGGTGAGCCCCACGTGCTCCTGCCTCTGTGCCAGCCTGCCTCGTGCTCCTCTGCCAGGAGCACCCAGAGCCGCAGCGTCTGCTCCTCTGGGTGGGTGGCAGGAGCCCTCTGAGGCCCCGGGGAGTCCTGCAGGAGGGGGTGCATGCTCCCACCCACCTCCCCTCTGCCCATCTCCATTCCCAGCACGCACTGACCCGAGCAAGTAACCTGGAGCATTTTCCTTCGGCAGCAGTGTTGGCCATCCCCTCCTCCCTCCCTGCTCCCGCACACCGAGGCCAGCCAGGATTTCCTCCAGGATTTCCTCCTCTCAGCTCAGAGGCTGCAGTGCTCCAGCCTCTGCAGGGCCGGGGGGGCACTCAGCTGGTGCCCCCCGTGGAGGGGGCAGTTTGCTGCATCCATCCCTGGCACCGGCCGGTTTCCCCGCAGCTCTCCGGCCCCATGGATGGATGAACCAGGCAAAGGCTGTAGGGAATATTCCAGCAAGCTCAATTCCTGAGATAAAAGTTATCTGGGTGCCTGGATGTATCTGGTGATGAAAACCCTGACTGTGAAATCTGTGTTGTTTCCCGGGGCTGGGGTGGTGTTTTGGGAAGGGGTCAGGTGGGAGTGGGCACCCGGCGGTGTCCCCCAACTCACCCTCTGTCCTGGGCGGGCTGTCACAGCCCAGCCTGGGGGCTTCGTAGCTCCCACCTCGCCCACCACAGCACCCTGTCTGCAGGTGTCAGTCGAGCCCTTGGGCCAGGATGTGCCAGCACAGACCAGCAACGAGGGCTGGACTCCAGTTGCTCCCAGTGCCCTCGAGAAGGGGTCGTCCTCGTGCCAAGGGCTGCGACGGCCTCTCCTGACAGGAGTTTCTGTGCCCCTTGCTTCCTCGGAGCTTGTCTCTGTGCATTACTGCCAGAAGAAGATAGCTGCAGGGATATTAAAATAGCTGGAGGAAAGGAGGGCCACTCCCAGTTTGCAGCTTTACTTGCAGGGCTCTCAACTCAATTATCCAGCAAACGGGGCTCCGAGGAGAATCAACATGGACATGAGCTACTGTTGGGTATCCGGTATCCGAGTGCCACACGGCCGAGCCCCATTACAGGGTCACACTGAAAGCTCTGCAGCCTTGCCCTGGAGCCACTTCTCTCTGCACCTCCAGCCCGTTTCTCTCTCCATTTCCCAGTTTCACCTCCTCCTCCTCTGGGCAGATGTTTCCTGCCACGTTCTACCTGCACGATGATGGCACCAGACACAAATCCTAACCCACGTGTTGTCTTCTGACAGGTCAGCCGTTTAAGCTGGACCCCAAGATGGCTCACAAGAAGCTGAAGATCTCCAACGACGGGCTGCAGATGGAGAAGGACGAGAGCTCCCTGAAGAAGAGCCACACGCCCGAGAGGTTCAGCGGCACGGGCTGCTATGGGGCTGCTGGCAACGTCTGCCACTACTGGGAGGTGGTGGTGGGATCCTCGACCTGGTAGGCAGCACTGTGGCCTTCCCTCCCTCTCCTAGAGGCCCTCAGATTTCCCCAGAGATGAAGGCAGCATTCCCAGGGGCTACAGGGATGGGGATGGCTTTAGCCCCACTCTCCCCAGCAACCTTTTGCCTTCTCCCCAGTGCCTTGTCAGATGCTTGCACAGAAGCACAGCCCAAAGTGCAGCTTCTTGCTTCCAGTAGTGGCCAGGAGCATCCTTCACCCACCCACCAGCACCGCCCTGCTGCATCTCAGCAGGTGCCCCCAGCTCAGACTTGCCCTCGAGCCCAAGCCCCTGCCCATGAAATGCAGCAGAAGGGACAGGTCAGGGGTGCCAGCTTCTTTAAAAAGCAGTTTCCAACTTCAGTAGCTTGATTTGTGAGTCGTTTCTCAAGCAATAATTCTGTCTGGGGCTGTTTCTTAGAAATGGATCTGTTCCAGGCGTTGTTTTTTTTTCCCCAATGACTGAATCCTGCAGGACCTTCCGAGGAGGAAATAGCTCCCCAATATTTAGGAGCCCCTCGGGTGTGTTCAGAAATGGATCTGTTCCAGGCGTTGTTTTGTTTTCCCAATGACCAAATCCTGCAGGACCTTCCAAGGAGGAAACAGCTCCCCAGTATTTAGTAGCCCCTCGGGTGTGTTCGAAAGCAGTTTCCAACTTCAGCAGCTTGATTTGTGAGTCGTTTCTCAAGCAATATTTCTGTCTGGGGCTGTTTCTTAGAAATGGATCTGTTCCAGGCGTTGTTTTTTTTTCCCCAATGACTGAATCCTGCAGGACCTTCCGAGGAGGAAATAGCTCCCCAATATTTAGGAGCCCCTCGGGTGTGTTCAGGGGCAGACCGAGCACGGCTGGGGCTCAGTGAGCCCGGGGCCTGTCCTGGTGAGGATCATAGCAAGGATGCTTTGATCAAAGGTGAAGTGGGACCTGCAGCTTTTGGCAGCCTTCAGTGCCAGCTCCAATGTCCCCACACCTCACTGACAGCCCTTCCCTGCTGGTTCTTCCAGCTGACCAGAGGGATTTTGAGAGCAGAGAGTGGCAGTGATCAAAAGCTAAAAGCTTGAAGGAGAGGGGTGTCAATTCTTGCCTTTCCCTGAGCCTTCTGCTTGCAGTGGCTGCCTCAGGCAGGACACCAGAGCTGATGCTCGGGGGTCAGCACCATGAAACCCCCTGGCCCTGGCCCTCTGGGCTCTGTCTCCCTTCGCTGGTGGGGAACTGGCACTCAGGGAGCAAGCACAGCAGCACCCCAGCTCAGAACCCACTCCCAGTGCTGAGAAATGCCTCACGAGCATGCTTAGAAGGGAAACTGGGGTTTGTTAGGAGAAAGGCCCTCGCAGGTGGGTCCCCAGAACGTGCTGAGCTGGGAGGTGTTACAGCAACATCTTCAAGCTGCTGCGTGGTCAAGGCTGCTTGTGCCACCCTGGGGCTAAAGTGGCTGCTCCTGCTGCCAGCGCCCGGCTGGGTCACCTGCCTGGCAGCAGGAGGGTGCCTGGGGAGGGATGAAGGGAGGGAAGGAGGGATGCCTCTCCTAGCCAAGCCTCTGCAAGCAGCTTTCAGCCACCTAAAGCTGTGGCTGTGCCGCTTCCACCGTCAGGAGGACTCGGAAAGCACAGGGTGCCAGGAGCCATGGGGCTGGGCTTTGCCCCGTGCCAGGGCTGGAGGTGGCCAAGCAGAGCGGCTCCTCTCTCGCAGGTACGCCATCGGCGTGGCTTACAAGTCAGCCCCCAAGAACGAGTGGATCGGGAAGAACTCCTCGTCCTGGGTCTTCTCCCGCTGCAA
>NW_008626859.1:0-298 GCF_000691845.1 Merops nubicus | reverse complement strand
GATGAAGCGCCTCGGCGTCCTCCTGGACTACGACAACAACGCCCTCTCCTTCTACGACCCGGCCAACTCCCTCCACCTCCACACCTTCGAGGTCTCCTTCATCCTCCCGGTGTGTCCCACCTTCACCATCTGGAACAAGTCCTTGATGATCCTCTCGGGCCTGCCCGCCCCGGACTTCATAGATTACCCCGAGCAGCAGGAGTGTAACTGCAGGCCCCAGGAGTCCCCGTACGTGTCAGGGATGAAAGCCTGTCACTAGGCTGCCCTCGCCCTGCCCGTGCCCCGCGCTGGCGCCGGC
>NW_008626858.1:0-206 GCF_000691845.1 Merops nubicus | reverse complement strand
GTGGGTGCACTGGGGACCCCAAACTCGGGGTGTAAGTGGTGTGGGGACCCCAAACTTGGAGTGTGGGTGGTGTGGGGACCCCAAACTGGGGGCGTGGTTGGTGGGGGACCCCAAACTTGGACTGAGTGGTGTGGGGACCCCAAACTTGGGATGTGGGTGGTGACGGGACCCCAAACTGAGGGTGTGGGTGCACTGGGGACCCCAAA
>NW_008626857.1:28404-38674 GCF_000691845.1 Merops nubicus | reverse complement strand
CTAGCCAAGGAAGGGCAGTTGGACAAGGGAAGCACGGAAAAATGAAACGAGGAGGTAGCAAGCTCAAGTTTCTGTTTCATACCTGAAAGCAGATACAAAATCCTGTACAGAGCAGAATGTTTTAGTTGGAAGGGTCCTACGGTGATCATCTGGTTTAGCTTCCTGACCACTTCAGGGCTGACCAAAAGTTAAAGCAAATTATGAAGGGCATTGTCCAGATGCCTCTGGCATTTTACACTGTCAGGCTTGGAGCACTGACCTCCTCTTTAGGAAGCCTCTTCCAGTGTTTGACCATCCTATCGACAGAGAAATCCTCATGCCCACTCTAAACCTCCTCTGGCACAGCTTTGAACATTCCTGTTTGTCCCGTCAGAGGATTCCACGGGGAAGAGATCAGCCCTCTCCGCTAACCCTCCTCAGGAAGCTGTAGAGAACAACAGAGGTTGGTCCTCAGCCTCCTTTTCTCCAAACTAGACAAGCTGGAAGACCTCAGCCTCTCCCCACAGGACATTCCTTGCAGTTCTTCTGCCAGCTTTGCTGCCCTCCTCCGGACATATTCAAGGATCTTAAATTGTGGGGCTCAGAGCTGCACACAGTATTCCATGTGAGGCTGCACCAACACTGACTACAGCAGGATAATCACCTCTCTTGACCAGCTGGCCATGCTGTGTTTGATGTACCCCAGGATGCCGTTTGCCCTCTTGGCTGCCAGGGCACTCTGCTGACTCATACTGAGCCTGCTGTCAACTGAGCACCCCAAGATCCCTTTCTGCAGGGCTGCTTTCCAGCCACTCCTCTCCCAATTTATACCTGTGCCCACCACTACTCCATCGCAGCTGTTGTGTGGCATATTTTCTTGTTAAATTTCATGCCGTTGATGATTGGGCAGTACTCCAGTCTCTCCAGATCCCTCTGCAAGGCCTGTTGTCCCTTAAGAGAGTCAGCAGCACCTCCCACTTTGGTGTCATGAGCAAACTCGCTAATGGTACATTCAACTTCTGCATACATATCATTGACAAACAGGTTGAACAGAATTGGCCCTTGGATTGAATCGTGAGGAACACTGCTGGTAACCAGTTGCCAGCCAGGTGTAGCCCTGTTCACTACAACCCTTTGAGTTCTGCCCATCACTTCACCCAGTGTACCATGAACCTGCTCATCCCATAGAATGGACAACTTGTCCAGAAGGATACTATGAGGAACAGCATCAAAAGCTTTACTGAAATCCGGGAAAAGTACATCCACTGCTTCTCTTCATTCATTAGGCAGGTGACCTTATTGTAGAAGGGTATCACATTAGTTGCCCTTTGTGAACCTGCATTTACTGTGTCTGATGATTGCATTGCTCTTTAAGTGCCTTTCAATAGTATGGTCTTCTCCCTGATTTTTCCAGAAAGTGAGGTTAGGCTAACAGGTCTGTAGTTTCCTAGGTTGTCCCTCTTGCCCTTCTTATAAACTGAACTAATGCTGGCTAGCTTTCAGTCAGCAGGGATCTCCTGAGGCTCTCAAGATGATTGAAAGGGATCCTACCATAACATTCAGGAGATCCTTCCCAGTACTCTGGCATGAATCCTTTCAGGCCCCATGGAATTAAGAACATTCAGCTGATACAGCTGGTCCCTTACAATTTCAGTGTCCAGAAATGGAAAGTCGGCTTCCAGAGTGTGGGACCATGGTTCCCACACTCATGGTCCCGTGACTTGAGAGGACTGGGCAGCCCAAGGTATGTGTATTACTAAAGACTGAGGCAAAAAAAAAATAAATAAAATTGAATGGCTGTGCTTTTTCTTCATCCCTACTAGCCAAGTGGCCATCTTCAAAAAGTATCCTTCCAATGTTTTCTTTAGACCTCCTCTTAGTATCAGTGTACTTTAAAAAGCCCTTCTTGTTTTGTCTGACACAACACTGGCCAATCTCAGCTCTAACTAAGCTGTGGCCTTTTGTGCCTTCTCTGTGCATATAGGAGCCACAACTCTGTAGTCTCCTGCAAAGCCGGGCCTTGGTTCCAGAGACTGGACAGTTTCTTTTTCCTCTTCAGCGGCATGAGGAGTTCTCAGTTCAGCTAGACTGGTCTTCTGTCCCAAGCCTTGCTTGACTTAAAACACAGTGGAATTGCCTGCTCCTGTGCTTTTGTGTAGTAGACAATTCTATTTCAAGGCTGGGTTTTTTTTTCCTGAATAATGAGAAAAGGGGGTCTCCAAAACCTGCTTAATTCTTTCAGGCAATAATACTGAGCACTTAGATTTGTGTAAGTGCCGGGCAGTCTTGATATTTAATCAGGTCTTGAATGCTTTGTCTTGTCATCTAAGCCTCTCATAGTCTATAGGTGTCAAAACAGCTATTTTTTTTTTTAACTACTAATGTTTGGGGGTTTTAAACTGTTTTCAAATTATTAGTGTGGTGGGTTTTGGACTATAATTTGATAATGATGTTTGCAACTGTGTTTCGTCTTTTGCAGGAAATACCGCGTTACACGACTGTGCGGAATCTGGAAGTTTGGAGATCATGAAGATGCTTCTGAAGTATTGTGCTAAAATGGAAAAGGATGGCTATGGAATGACACCCCTTCTGTCAGCTAGTGTGACAGGCCACACAAATATCGTGGACTTTCTGACCCAGCACGTACAGACCAGTAAGGCTGAGCGCATTAATGCCCTGGAGCTTCTTGGAGCAACCTTCGTGGACAAAAAGAGAGATCTGCTTGGTGCTTTGAAATACTGGAAGCGAGCTATGGAAATGAGATACAGTGATAGGACTAACATCCTGAGCAAACCTGTGCCACAAACACTCATTATGGCCTATGATTATGCTAAAGAGGTAAACAGCTCAGAAGAGCTAGAAAATCTTACTGCAGACCCTGATGAAATGAGAATGCAAGCACTGTTGATAAGAGAACGCATTCTTGGTCCTTCTCACCCAGATACGTCCTACTATATTAGATACAGGGGTGCTGTGTATGCAGATTCTGGAAATTTCAAGCGTTGTATCAACTTGTGGAAGTATGCTTTGGACATGCAGCAGAGCAATCTTGACCCACTGAGCCCTATGACAGCCAGCAGTTTGCTGTCATTTGCTGAACTTTTCTCCTTCATGCTGCAGGACAGGGCAAAGGGCCTGCTAGGCACTACTGTCACATTTGAAGATCTCATGGGTATACTGTGCAAAAGTGTTCTTGAAATAGAACGGGCCATGAATCAAGCCCAGTGTCCTCCTGATCCAATACAGCTGAACAAAGCCCTTTCCATCATTTTGCATTTAATTTGCTTGTTGGAGAAAGTACCTTGCAGCTCAGAACAGGAGCATTTTAAAAAACAGACCATTTACAAGTTCCTTAAGCTTCAGCCTAGAGGGAAGAATAACTTCAGTCCACTTCACCTTGCTGTTGACAACAATACTACATGTGTGGGGCGCTACCCAGTCTGTAAATTCCCCTCTCTACAAGTTACTGCTATCCTAGTGGAATGTGGTGCTGATGTAAATGTCAGAGACTCTGATAACAACAGTCCATTACACATTGCTGCACTGAACAACCATCCAGACATCATGAATCTTCTTATCAAGTCAGGTTCACACTTTGATGCCACAAACTCACATAAACAAACGGCTAGTGATTTGCTGGATGAGAAGGAAATAGCAAAAAATTTAATCCAGCCCATAAATCATACTACATTGCAGTGTCTTGCTGCTCGTGTAATAGTGAATCATAACATATGCTATACGGGGCACATCCCTGAAAAGCTGGAGAACTTTGTTTTGCTCCATAGATGATAGTGTGGTGTCCAGAGTACTGTTTTTGAGGCACGACTTGGTGATGGTATTTTCTTTGAGCACTGTTGTGATACACCAGCGTTCCCTTAGCTTGTTCCATCTTGCTCTTATTGGCTAAAGCGTTGTTAGCATCAGATCTGCAGAGTTGGTTACCCAGTATTTAATATGAATATGCCATATAATATATTTTGTGGTTTATTTAGAAATGTAATGCCATATTTAGACTCTTAAACTTGTCTGCCAAAGGCTTGTCTGTTACGGTCTTATTTGCCTGTTGGGTGTTTGGGACTGAGTTAAGTATTTTCCACTGATGTCTTTATACTATAACTGTTATGTGGATTTTATGCAGTTGGAAGGTCATTTTTTGTTTTTGGTTTTGCTTGAGCGTTCCTACTCTTTATTCTTTTTCTATGGACTCATTGCTAGACTGTACAAGTTGTATGGACTTGTTAACATTTGCAACTACCATAAGTGCTTTTATCTTCTCTATGCACTGGCTTAAACATGACTGTTGTGTGTGAGCATATTTCTATGCAGCACTTGGCCAATTTCAACTTAAATGCCAATTTTGTTTTGCAGTTTCTTAGCAGCTCTTTTGAGAATGCTGTCTTCATAGCATGATGAACTTTGTTACTTACTTATCAGCTCTCCAAACTTGGGTTTGACTTTTTTCGCTGCTGTGACTGAGATTGCTTTCCTTTTGATCCTCTGGAAATTTGTCCTAATTCTAGGAGAAGAAAATCTTGCTTTTTCTCACTGTAGTCCACTTGAACTTTAAACCTGAAGATCGTTTTATTGCATCGTGCAGTTAGGGGAAGGGTCCTCATTATGTACAACTGACCTTCCCCTTGGCACTAATGTCTTGCTTGTGCTGGTTGTGTGACTAGATGTGAAGTTTGCTCAAAGTTTAACCTCAAACTTAATGATACACTTTAATGAGAAATAGATCAAATGTATGCTGTAGTTTAAAACTTACGGATCAACTTTAGCTACAAAAGAAAATAAAGCATGTTGGTGGCATGATGCTTATCAGTCCAGATCTAGACATCATCTAATATAGTAAGTGGCTGTATGCCAGGGTATTGGAAGTTCTATAGCAGTGTCCTTTTTTCTTCATTTTAAGTATCTTTAGAACTACTTGCATGGATTTTTCATCTCTACTAGGTCAGCTGTACTTAACAAAAAGAGGAAGTTCTGTTGTGTATATAACTCCTAATTAAAGTACCTATTTTTATAATATTTGCACAACAGCTTAGCTTTTACAACAGAAAGGGCTCTTTTGACTTGATAAGAAATCTATAAATGAAGATCATAAATGTGAGTGTGATTCAGGTAATTAACATAATTCAGCACTTTACTGTTGAGTAAGAGTAGAATTTATTATGGTACATCAGGCCTGAAAATGTCTTAAGTGAATTTCATTTCTGTTGGATAGAGTACAGTTTACTTGCAAGTTCAGTGGTCCAGCGTGTTGGATAGTTTTGACTCGATGTTTCGTTTTGGTGGTAGGTAGTAAGTGTACCTATGCAGTTCTTGCTCCAGAAATCCAACAAGTTGATTTAGGCCTTTATCAGCGATAGAGATGTTTAGAAGCAAAATTAATTAGTTGGAGTTGGTTTAGGAGGGTCTTGAGTGTTTTTTTTTGTTTCTTTTTTTTTTATTTAATTTTTTAAGTTGATGTCAGAACATTATTGTCATTTGTGAATTAAGTTGAGGAAGAATGTGTCTTGGGAGCATATAAGAATAGTTCTTCCTTGCTTTTGGGCTGTTTTGGTGTTCATGTTAGTGTACAGCATAGTGCCTACTAGCTTAGCCATTCTTTGGAAAAATATGGGGATGTTTTTAAACAAAGCTATGTTAAAAGCAGTGCTATTTGTGTGTTGCCACTTTCAGGCTCTGTATTTTGAAGCAGCTTTCACCTGTTTGTCCTATGCCATGTTTTCATTCTATGAAGTTCTGAGAATGAGGAAACCCTGTTAGTTTGTCTTGCAACTACTTAGAAGTAAAATTCTATTCAGTTAGCTAAATTTCTCTCATTTGTGACAACCAAAACACATGCCACCCAAGCTGCCGTTTGTGAGAACATGTAGTTTGATTTTTTTAATTTGTTTTTATGCTTTTCTACTACTCTGTAAGTGGGGATAATCAACAAATCGCACCATGCAAGAAATGATCCACATGATACTTCAAGTCATAAAAGTGATTTTTTTTCTACAGGTCACAGAGAAAGGGATTTTTAGCGTTTTATATTCTAGAATCTGTACTGCTCTTTAGAGGTTTTGTTTAAATCTCTGTCTTTATAACTGTGAAATAGCCTGTTTAAAATTAGTTGGACATTATTAGTGCAGAAATATAGCCTAAAAATTGTTAATTGTTAGCAAATTTTTGCATGGAAAGTGTTCCTGAAAGAGAAGGCAATCACTACTAAGTTTATGTACATCTAGTGAAGATTGCTAGAAGGAAGGCTTATTCTGTTAGCCACTTATTAAAAACAAACCAATTTAATAAGACATACTGATTTATTTTACGTAATTCTGTCTAAATGTCTACCAGTGTTCCTTGGTCCTGAAGACTGTTGTCACCTCCACGTAGAGTTTAGTTTTTCATGGTGATGAAGCTATCTGCTGAACTCTGACCTTGCTGGATGCTGGGGCTTAGGCGTCCAGGCGGGTGAGGCAGTGCGTTTAATACCACTTCCCATTCAGCCCTCTGTGTTTACACTACACTGTTTAATTTTTCTTAGTTTTAAAACAAGTTGATACGAAGCCTATGCTGCGTAATGTGTTGGGGATAGTTCAGGATTTGCTGCCTGAGAGGCAAGCCCTGTCTGAGGTAACGTGTGTCACTATGGCCAGTGCTAACGAGTAGTAGCAGTTTTGCTCCCTCGGCCCGTGATGCAAACAAGTTTTGTCTCCACTTCAGTACAGGTACCAACTTTCTGGACCAGATATATTTTTTTTTCTTAGCCTTGTTACTATTCAGAGGGGAGAGTTAAGTTTATTTTAGTGAGACATGTTGATGCTAAATGCAGTAGTGTTGCTAGCTGAACGAACTCAAGCTGTGGTAAGGACAAGAAACTAAAGAGCATTCGGAATACAAAGAATTGTTTTATTTAAGTAATTTAAAACTCTTTCTTCTCTTGTTCTCTTTTCTTCCTATTTGGGCTTTTTTTTTTTTTTCTAATGAAACTTACTGCTTCTGAGCTACTGACACAGAAAAATGTAGAGTACTCTGTTGAAAATCTTATGCCCTGCAGGGGTTAAATAAGTTTTAAAATTGATGAAACAGCTTACAGGTATGGCTCCCGAGAGACAAAGACACTGATACCTCCTTGCCCATTGAGACCTCTGAAGTTGTATTTTTGGGGGTAAGAGGATAAATGCTTAAAGCAGTTTTTTCTTCTAATCATTTGGGTTTCAACTGAAATACTTCAACCGGGAGATGAAGACTATTCTCGTAAAAAGAGTGAAACACTTTTCTTACCAAATTCCAAAATTGTATTCCTATTTTTGTATCGCGTATGCTGGTAACCAGATTCCATTTGTCTGTGGTGTCTCTCTTCTGTTTGTTAAGTGCAGTGTAAAGACACTTTCTGAAATGCAAGGCAACAGTGTGGTTAGTTTTCCTTATATACTTCACAGCAGTCCCTGGATAGGAAGTAATTTTGTGTATTTCCTAAGTCCACTCTCTCTTAATTACTATTTTGCAACTGGTTAAAATTAACATCTTTCTGTTTTTACAAAACACTACTTTAAAAAAGCGGTAGAATCTACCAGAATCTCTATGGAAGGATTTTTAAAAACGTAAAAACCTCATAAGGAAAAATGTGCCTCTCCTGAGTTTTATGTCAGCTGCGAGCTGACAGTTGCAGGATAGGACTGCTGTCAAAATAGTCTCCTCATGCTTTGAAATAGAGTGTAATGCCTGTTATACTCTAAAGTGTTGACAAACCTTTGTTTGAATAAGTAGACCGAACACTAATTTCTATCTTTTGTGACTACAATGAAGCCAACGCTTCAAAATAATTTTGGGCAAACCAGTGTGAGACAAACTAGACTACTCATATCTCTTGGCTTTGAGTGTGGAGGTACCTGCTGAGCCCTCAGTGAGGGCAGAAAGAAACGCTGTTGTTGGTATGGTTTTAGCTGACGTATTTGCGTTCCAGTCTGTCACAAAGACTTCCTATGCAGGGCTTGCTCCGTGTATGGAAATATTGTAGTTTCTTTTTTACGTGAAGTAATTTAGCTTTAACGGTAATGTAAAAAAGAAATAACAAGCATATTTCTCTGCTTTTACTCTCTTTAGGCTTCAAATGCAGATTACATTAAAAATATGTTTTGGAGAACATCTGTCTGAGTGTATATATCTGTTTCCTTTAGGGTTACTGCAATACTGGTTGGTAAGCTGCATTTTCTGTTGAGTATAAATAATTAAATGTGAATGCCGCAGCTTTAGGCTTTGATCTTCCTGCCACTAAGAATTGTACCTTAAACAAAATGTCATGTTTCATCCTCTCTCCTGTGAAATGGTGGTCCAGCCAAGCCTTTAAATTATGGTGGTGAGCAGTAATAAAGAAAAGGCTTAAGCTGGATGGTACAGGAGCCATTATTTTCCCAGTTTATCAAAAATACACTTGTTCATGCTTTTAACTCTGTGAAAACATAGTAGTTTTAGTTTAGAGCATAAAAGTAATTAACAAGACCGTGTAAGAAGTAAGCAACAAACACTTCAAGAAAGTTGCACAAGTTAATTTTTTCCTTAAAGCTTTTGAAGTCCCTTTCCTGTTGCATGGAAAACTAAAAAAAAAATTAAATAAATAGGGGAATAGGACACTCTCAAGGGTGAGAGGAGAAGTATCAGAAGATCCTTATTAAAGGCAGCTGGAGAATGGAAGACTTTGAAGAGCATTGTCATTGTCATTTCCAAAAATCTTCATGGTTGGTAGTCACAGTCCTATACGTAAAGGCAGCATACACCTCAGAGAGCTGATATTTTAATTATAGGCCTAATAGTAACAGAATCAAAAAAGATGAGGTTCTGAGTGAGGAAAATTGATCCAGAGCTTTCACAGTAAGATAGCTGTCACACAGGCAGTTTAATTAATTGAATGTGGATTCCTTAACTAGGAAAGGGAGGAACTGGAAAGGACTGTTTGCCCTGTTATTCATCCCCCTGCAGTTGCATATGATGAAAAGATGTTTTCATCTAGAAGTGTCTGCTGGTCACCAAGGCTGTATGTCCACACAGAAATGGTTCTTGGCAGCTTTGGGAATGCTGACTGCCCACCGAAGACCAAAACTCACCGTACGAAATAGTGCAGGAAGAGGGCAAAGGAGGCTAAAAGTGTGGTACGGTACTCTGGCAAAGGCAATGCGCTTGTTTCCCACGTAACATTTGATGGGCCATATGCCATCCACAGTAAAAAGCAAGAAGCCCTTTCCACCAAACCAAAGCCTTGCCTTGGAGTTGTCCCCAACATTCGGGAAAATTGAGGAGAGAGTTTCTGTACTCCTAGATTCATGGAGTTACTTTGGCTGGAAGAGATCTTTAAGTTCATCAAGTCCAGCTGTTAACCCAGCACTGCCAGGTCACCACTAACCCCTGTCCCTCAGCACCACACCTCCACAGCTTTGAAACCCCTCCAGGCATGGGAGCTCCACCACTGACCTGGGCAGCCTGGGCCAGGCCTTCACAGCCCTTATGGGGGAGAAATTGTTTCTCGTGTCCAATGTAAACCTTCTCTAGTGAAACTTGAGGCTGTTGCCTCAACTTACTCAGAAACTAGGGACAACAACCTTGAATAATCCGCAAAAGAGGAAGAACTGCCTTCTGATCCCTACAAGTGCCTGTCAGAAGCCTGTGAGCGTGAGAGTGTGACATAAATGGCAACCACGTCTCATAAGACGTGGGGGTTCCTATCTGAAGTTGTTCTGTTGTATCTCCTGGAGATTTACCAAGTCCTAAGTTCCTTGCCAAATTTCTCTTTAGAAGCTTCTTTGGAACTGCAGTCCTTCAATAATTAGGAACTTAATTCCCATTTGACACTTATTTTTTCACAGTTTTTTATGTTTGATCTTTTCATGGTTTCAGCACTTGTCTGTCCTTCAAACAAAATTATCTTCTCTCAACCTTCACATGGTTAGGTTAAACCAACCAAAATAAAAATCCACAAGCTGTAAGGATGAACAAAGAACAGAGAATACTCGAGAGTCAGGTAAGCTGACCTTCTGAATGGTTCATTTCTCCCTCTTCCCCATCTTTGCTTCTGTGTTGCAGGAGAAATAAAAAGAGAAAGATCTGTCCTTCAAACAAAATTATCTTCTCTCAACCTTCACATGGTTAGGTTAAACCAACCAAAATAAAAATCCACAAGCTGTAAGGATGAACAAAGAACAGAGAATACTCGAGAGTCAGGTAAGCTGACCTTCTGAATGGTTCATTTCTCCCTCTTCCCCATCTTTGCTTCTGTGTTGCAGGAGAAATAAAAAGAGAAAGAGGATTC
>NW_008626857.1:24223-28375 GCF_000691845.1 Merops nubicus | reverse complement strand
TAATTTGTCGATTCTTTCCTTGTTACAATAGGAGGTTTTTTTTTTACAGTGAACAGAGTCAATTGTATTCAGCTTGTATTGTCCTATTTGAATTTTTGTGTAGGTGCCATTTTGTTCTATTCAAAGAGTGTTATCCTAACTGGAAAGCAAAGCAAAGTAGTCAGTGAATGAGCCCAATTGGATTATTTTTTATTTTTATCCCATAGTTTCAGAATAATAAACTTGCTTTTTCTGTCCTTTATTTTATTTTTACATGTGTGGCTACCAGGCTTGCACTATACTTGTATTTGTCAGCCTCCTGAGTTGTCTGTACTCTTTTTCTGCTTTTCTGGCTCTGGGAAATATGTCACCTTCTTTATCATCCTTTTTCCCCCTCAAATATAAAGTGGGAACTCCAGGGAGTTGGGGAAAAAAAAACCACACACACAAAAAACAAAACAAACAAACAAAAAAAACCCAAACAAACACACACACACAAAAAAAAAACACACACACACAAAAAAAACCCCAAACAAACCCCAAACCAACTGAACAACAAGCCCAGAAACCAGGGTCTGCTATAAACTAACAAAATACACTGTATGAGGGAGGTGGCCAGTGGGTTGCCTCAGGAGATGTGCACATGGCTTACTTTCAGTTCCACCTCACGTTAACCTTGGAGTCAAGCAGCAGGTAGTCCTGTAACAAAGCTGGCCTGTGCAGGGTGCACCCACTCCAGTGGCTTAGGAAGGTTGGGAGTGTGCTTTTGAAGTGACTGTCCTCACGTGGCATGTTTGGGCTCATATCACATAATCGTCTCAGTCCCTGACCTGGATTCCTTTTGAATGAAACTGAGCTGAAAGATGTTCTCCAGAAGCTCACCTGACAGGCTCTGACCACTAATGGGTGTTCAGTTCATGGAAGCAGACCATAAGTGGCTCTGAAATAATCCATTTTTTTTCTCACCTGTTCCTTCCACGCCCTCTAAGTGTCATAAGCTTTTGATCCTTGGTACCAGCTTTGCTGTGCTACAGATCTGCTCCTTGCTAATCCAGGTGTAGCCATAGTTTTCTGTTTCTCCTCCCAGGTTAAACCTAAGTTGACACATACAGCTTGGGTTTTCTTTACCCTAGCTTGTTAGTGGTTACTGCCTACCCAGCATAACATCCCATAATCCATGTTATGCTTTGAGTTTGAAAATTAAAATGAGATAATGTAGTTGATTGCTAAGGTGGATCTGCCCCATCATTAGCTGCTGGAAAATGAATCAGCCATGCTGTACATGTTGCTGGTACTTCCTCCTGACAGCATAACTGATCTCAGTAAAACATGCTGTCGATGTGGCATAAAGGAGTATTTGCTCCATTATACAAATGAGGAAACTTAAGGCACAGACTCACTGACATCTTAAAATGACCATAGGAAGTTTGTGCTGTAGCAGGCAAAAGGGTTCAGGCCATCTAGCTCCAGGGACTTAGTTTTAAGTCTGGCTTGATGTTAGTAATTTCATGCATCAAGAGTCTGCTCTAGAAAACAACAACAACAAACCACCAGAATTTGCTAGGGAAATGAGGCAGATACTATTGCATGGTCTTACTATATGTGTCTATCCCTTCTCTTCCTTGATAATTTTTGAACATGTTGCGCCATTGTAATAAATTCCACAGAAACAGAGCAGCCCATGCATGTCTGTAGCTTCCTTGAGAACAGCAGACTGTTCCCACTGGGGAAGAGTGTTCAGCATGAGCTTGAGTCTTAGTAAGCATGAGAGAATCCACACAGAGATTAAAATACTTAGCACCATGGAAAAGGCTTTGATCACAGTCTAGGCTTTACTAGAGAGCAGCAGATCCAGTCACTGGTGAGGACATGCCATACCTTAATTACATCTTATATCATACAGTTCCTGCACCTGCTCATCAAGGTGGTAGCGTGTGACCAATGGATTATCCTGGTTAGTACAGTCTAATCTCCCTCATTAGTTACTCAATGTCCTGAGCTGTTGTAGTTACCTGTAATGACACAGAATGTAAATGAAAATTTACTAAACCGCACAAAATGTAAAGCTCTAGAGTCAACTGTGTCTCTGTACTAACTATTGCACTAAATTAAACACATTTAGCATACGTGCCAAAACTGTTTACAGTTTACTGAGAAATTACGACTGCCTGCTAAGGGCATTGGGGGAAATAGTGACTCCTGTTTCAGCTGTAAGGGTTTTGACCTTGATTGCATCCTGGTTTCTGTTGACCTCAGTGTGAATTATGAGCAAGGCCAGACTTCATAATTACCCTATAGCAAAGTCCTGCATTTCAGTTCACCAAGATGGTAACTGTTGTATTAAAAAGCTTAAAGTGACATGAAATAAATTCTGGAAAAGGAAATGTGCGTATGGTAGAAAACAGTTCTGTGGGAAAAGGGATCTGGCGCTTCTGAAAATCTACCCAGGTAGGTCTGTTCTTTCCAGAGTCTCCAGCTGGAATTTTCCTGACATACTTACCTCTGTCCATGGATGGGATTAATTTTCCAGGTCCCTCAGGTTCTCTTGATGCAGCAGTGTTTCTCCAGCTACAACATGTTGCCCTCACATCTTGCTGAACATGACCATGCACTTTGCCTGGCTCCAGCCGCCCTTGCCCTGCGCTGCTGCTGGGAGCCAGCTGCCAAACCAGTCAACCCCGCTCTGACGGTGACATCTGGGCAAGTCTGGTACACGGGATGAGCAATGGTAGCTATTCCAAAATTTAAAAACCCCATAAGCTCAGGTTTCCTTCCATCCCTCATGACCTTTTTCTATCCATGCCATTGTTGCTTCTCACTGTGTTGTCTGCCTCCTCTGCTTGCTGTGTCCAGCTGCTATGAGGAGATTCCTGTTTCCCACTGTCTCCCTGTTGTCACTGTGGCTGACTCAAGCCTCTGTAGAAATGGGAAGCACTTAGGGGAGATTTGGCCCTTGCCATGCCTTAAGCAGCTTGTGCTGTTTCTAAGCTATGTCAGTTGGGAAGTGGGGGGCTGGAAGAAATGGAGGATTCAGCTTGCTTGTCCTTTCTTCATCTGCCTGGCTCTTAAGTAAGGTAAGGATGCTTAGTCTTGTCACTAATGTGAAACGTGGGCTCTCTTAACCACTCTGCACAACGTATTCAGTTTCACATGGGGCTGTGGATGCACCCTGTGCAGGTATTGCTGGTGTAAGGTGTTGCAGTTCAGAAGAGAACCTCATCCTGGAATCAGTAATACTGAATGTCCTCCCATGCAGAAGGTACTTCTAAAGCTTTTCCCTTGTTTAAACACATGGTCCTACATTTTTAAACTTGCTGATTTTGGTGTTTGTGTCTTAAAAATGTGTAATTCTATCAGTGTCTTTCCAAGTCCCACTAATTTGTCTACTAGGTTGCTGCTTCATGACCACATTTTGCCCTTCTGTGCTGTGGAAATACATGCTAATAAGAAGGATGCGATATTTCCTGTGTGTCTTCTCAAGATATTTGTTGACACCACAAAGGTGGGAAGTGCATTTATATTGCCTGTTACTGTGTGTTCTGCCTGACTCTGTCTTGCCGTTAAGATGTCAAGGGTTACCTACCTCAGAGGATAAATCCTAGTAGGCAAAAAAAACTTTAAAAATAAGTAGTAACGGGAATTTGTACATGACTATTGTAGAAACAGTTTAATAACCTGAGTTGAATATGGAACTATTTTCTTAAATCCAAAAAGGAGAGAACAAAAGAAAGCTGGCCATCATTCTAGAAAGTGAAACTCCAAACATGCTATGGTTGCACACCAGGACAAGGTACAGGCACCTACTGGTGGGACTGGAGAAGCAAGTAAATTTACTTATGACTCTGCACCCAGGCTACTGCTAACTTCACCATGGCTGCATAATTAGACCTCTGTGGACTTAGAACAAATAATGCCAACTGCACAGATCTGGCCAAAGTCTTCTCAGCAAAGAAGGCAAAATAAAATCTGATCTTGCACTGGCAGGGGACTCCATTTTGCAACAGATGTAGGAAGAAAGGCCAGAAAGGCTCTTATGGAAGGAGGAAGATGTGATGATCAGTTGGACTTTAACAGTGTATGGGTGACTTAGGAGTGTAATGTATGGCATCCCCTGCATTCACTAGCTCCTTATAGCAGCCTCTCCTGACCATCTTGCATCTTTCATGCTGTGGC
>NW_008626857.1:21153-24192 GCF_000691845.1 Merops nubicus | reverse complement strand
GCCGCCGCCAGCCAGCAGCAACAGGGATGGGGATGGCTGCTATTAGAATTCCCCTTCTGCACCCTGTATGCAGCAGCCATCAGCCTTCTTCAGAACAGGGACTGCATAAGCAGTGTGTTGATCTAGGCAGCCCCCTGCTTTGAGCTGTGCCATGTTCTGGAGCTGGAATGAGACACCAGTCAAGTCATCTGAGCATACTGCTCTGACTGAAAGTGGTATGGAGACAAGCTGCAGGGCGAGAGCCATTCTTTCCTAATAAAACCTCCAATCCTGCTTCGTTTAATCTTCAGCTGTGTGATGTTGGCCTCATACCAGCAGAAAACAGCCAAGAAGAAAAGTAAAAGAAAAGAATGCAGCTACTGCAAAGGCAAGCTGATTTAGCAGGCAACATCAAATTTTGTCTGGGGAGTGGAAAGATGCTGGAATAACACTCAGTGAGAAAACAAAGTATCATTACTGTACTAATGGCAAAAAGTAGTGCAAGGCAGCCACTATAGGTAGATCAGAGTCTGTACTCACATATTGTGAACTGCCAGGCTGGAAATCTGAAATATCACCTCAATAATTTTAGCAAGCTTTCATCCCAGAAAAAGAAACACCAGTAGAAATGTAGCTAATGGCTTTTCCAAGCAGCCACAGTTTATGCATAGTCATTGAACCATTCTCTGATATAATGCTAAAAATCCCTGAAATCTCCACCACGATTGATGGAAAGTCACTGCACTGTCTTCTGCAAAGGGCCTCTCAGTATGAAGTGCGTACCTTCTAGACAGTTTTTATCTGCATAGCAACCTGCTCTGATGAAAGAACACTCCTGAAATGAAGAAATACTCCATCAGGGACAGAAAGAAAAATGTTCTAGGTGTTGTGCAAGATCATGAGAAAACAAAAAAGCAACTTATCCCTGAGTAATTTCTTGTTCAAAACAAAAATTTGAGAGAGTTTGGAGGAGCGTACCTTTTCCTTTAAGCTTTCCTTAGTTCAGGAGATATGTCTGTTAACAGCTCAAACAAACCCATTTGCTTTATCTGTTACAATTGCCTAAAGACCTCTAGAAGAAAAAGGTTAAGTGATGTTGTCCAGATCCATCTGTTCTCTGGAAGGTGGCTATGTGCTTCTTCCAAGAAAGCACTTCTCAGGTCACAGGGGGAGACAATTCACTCATTGTTCACTCAGATGGTTGAGTTCTGGGGATGTTGCTGTTATTCAAATTAGGGAAATCTGTATTCCTACAGAGGTGGCACTTTTAACTAATCAAGGCTATCAAAAAGACTTAAAAGAATCAAGAACCCTCCTATAATTTGTAGTCTCTGTCATCAGCCTGAGCATGTAAACCAAGCAGACTGCTGAAAGGTGTGCTGAAGCTCCCGGACTTGGCACCAGGGGTTGAGCACATGTGGGTCCTGAACAACTCGAAAGAGGTTCAAGACATTCCGTTGCCATTAAGCAGGCAGGGCCCAGAAAGCACACCTGTATTACATCAAAATAGGTGCGTGTAGCTCGTGGCAGAAACATGCGTGTGCACGTGTACCAGAGCACTGCGGGCACGCGCGTGGGCACGGGTGTGCTCAGAAACAGGGAAGTGAGCTCTTTTTGCTGCCAGAGCTGCGCACCTTCCTTACTAACTAACTGTGCTTTTAGCACATCTCTTTTCATTTGCCTGGCAAAGCAAGGGCCAAGCAGAGTGACTTAAAGTTATTTAGGCAACCGCAGAGATACTAGATAGCTAAACTGAGCCTTTACTGCTTATGTGACTGTTTGATACTGACCATGGGGGGGAAAGTGCACTTGGACAAGACATCCACTGAACAGAAAACTAAGTTTTATAAACATTACTGAATTTTCTTTATTTCATGGCACATGATGCAGTTGCATATATGGATAAAAAGACTAATTTTAATGTTTTGGCATGTTTAGAAATATGTGTGACTACATGGTGTAGATAAGAAAGAAAGAAAGACAAAAATAAATACAGAAAGAAAGAAAAAAAGAAAAGAAAGCCCAAACTGACTTTGTTTCCTTTTCTGCTCTGAGGATTATACAACTGATTGCAAGCTACCACATGTACTTTTGCCCTGCTGCCCCTGCAGCTATCTTAAGGATGAAATCTGGCAGATATTCACAGAAATCGCCACTGAGGCTGCTCATTGCATGGAAAAAGGAAGAAGTATTTTTCAGTACTGATGAAGGTATGGCATTTTTGAGAGGAACACCTACAGTCTCAAGTTCTGTGGGATTTTTTTTCCTTGCAAGCTTTCGTGGGCTGGCTTTTTCCCCTCCAAATGGAGTTACTGTATGCAAAATAACTGCAACAAAATATCTGTGTTTTACCTCAAATAGTCATACTATCTGCAAAGTGGAAGTGTGGTTTGCTTAAATAGCTCACTTGCAAAACTACTCAGCTGAGAGCTTGTCTACTTCTTCCCAGAAGCAAAGACTTTTTGGCTTGTCTCCAATGCTTGAAAGAGTTCCGAGCACAGTAAGTCTCCATCATGCCCGGTGAAATGCTGCTGTAGAGAGAGCGTGGTTTAGGTGGTGTGCACCTCAGTATGTAATTACTATTACTAAAATATGTCCCTGGCTATGGCTTGTGCTGCAGAACCTACTGATAAGAAACATCTCTGAAATAGGCCAAATTGCAAGTGTGAGTATCAACAAAAGGGAATGACAGAGAGAGCAGGTTCCAGAACTAACATCCATTCCCTTTGCCTGCTCCCTAATTTCAACTTCTGTTTTCTAAAACTAAATGAATACATTTTGTGGTTGTGACACTTGCATTCAGAAGTAAACCAGTGGTAGAGATCTCATGTTTGCAGATAGCCTGAAGCTTTGGCATTCAGAAGGTAGTTGTTTCCCGGACATCTCTCCAGGATGATGATGGTGGAAGTTCACAATGATACAGCAGCGTTAATAGCTATGCAAATACCAGCTGAAGCTTCTAGGAAAGGTGAAGGAATGTCAGGATTATTAATAGTGTTGTGTTGAATTCCAGGCC
Organism: Merops nubicus; assembly: GCF_000691845.1. Classification (NCBI taxonomy): domain Eukaryota; kingdom Metazoa; phylum Chordata; class Aves; order Coraciiformes; family Meropidae; genus Merops; species Merops nubicus. The sequence goes on along the minus strand of NW_008626857.1, from coordinate 21,197 downwards.
TTAGTGAAGCTTAGGAGGGTGCCATCACATTCCTCGTTTTTCTT
>NW_008626857.1:8014-21122 GCF_000691845.1 Merops nubicus | reverse complement strand
CCTGGTGCTGTGGGCTTACGCACACATGGGGTTCCTGTAGGAGTCTGCACTTGGCTCCTGTCCACTCCCTCCACAGTGCTCCTGGGGACTTCCTTTAGCTTGCACCACTGAGGAAGAGCTGTGAGCCTAACACCTGCCTTGGAAGGGAGCTGTGCTGCTGTCTCCTCCCCTGGTACAGAAGCAGCCGATGCACTGGTGGTGATGTGTTCTGCCAGCTGAAATAAGCCGCTTTGCTGTCCCCTGAGGTCAAGGCTCTACTCTGGGAGGAAGCCTATGTTGCACAAGGTCTTGCTGACACAGAGAAGCTTGTGCCATCAAGACACTTGTAGAAACATGGTGCTATAATGGCAGGCTGCTGGGACTCTCCCTGTCCTCCAAGAATTCAAGGTCTTTCTTAATGTTTCAGCGCAGTCTGGGGTAAAATTTGCAAGACCTTGCCAACTACAGCGTGGACAGCTTGCAAGACTGAAATGACACAGACAAAGTGGTGAAACGCAGAGGGTGGAAAGAGATGCAGTGCTTCAGCTGCAGGGAATCCTTCCACCTTCCATCGGTGGGATTAGGGCTTCATAAAGTCAGAAGGAACCCCTGTGCCACCAGTCTGACACAGGTCCCCTGGAAAGTTAAAAGAAAACATCTCAAGAGCTGTGGGAGCAGCTGAACTGCTTTTTTCTGATTATACTCCTGCACCTTTTGTTTGAGGAAGCAAATGTACAGCAAAATGGGGGCAGCCAGTAATAGGATCACGGTGCACATGGGAAACAGGAAATGTTTCTGAGGAGGGCTGCTTCCTGTAGCAGCTCACACGATCCTCAGACCTGAAGGGGCATGTTCCTTGTAAAGTTCACAGGGGTGAGGCTGTGTGATTACCTTGCTCCTCTATTCCTCCTGGGGGGATTCTGCAGCTACAGGATCATGAATTGTTGGTGTGCTCACTTCTTATCAAGCCACAATGTGTTAAGATAGGATTAAATGGTTCATACAGAGATAGGAATACACTGTGCACACTGCTGTGCAAATTGTAATTTTGCCAGGCATATTAAGCAATTTCATAATACAAACTACAGGTTGTCACAGAGTATGGGGAACTTCTGATTAAGCTAACCATAGCTGTGTTTTCAAACACATTAAGAGCTTTCAAAAATGTATTTGTAACATGCCATAGAAAATTCCTGGTTTTGATGGTCTCATCCTTTTCAGCCAACTTTCATTCTTGTTATGCTGTTGGAAACTTACTATTAGAATGTCTTTGGAAAAGCAAGTTTTATAGTAACAACATGTTTTATAGTATCACAGGCCATCAAACAGGCTGATAACTAAGAACATGGTTCTGCTCAGCATATTCCTGTAGTAGCTCTGCTGCTGCCAGGGAGACTGGAAATATATTTTATTTGTGATTCTCAGCCTCAGTATGCATGAGATGCTGCATGTTTTCTAGCTGTTGGTGCCATTAGTTCGTCTTTCACAAGATAATCTAGGTTGGATGGGAGCTCAGGGTATCTCTCATACACCATCCAGCTGATATCATGGCCAGCTATGAAGCCAGGCTAGGCTGCCTCAGGGCTTTATCCAGCTGGGTCTTGAAACTCTTGATGGCATGTGTCTCTCATACAGTCGTCTGGTCTTTCTGCTGAATATTTGGAAAGAAAGATTTCCAATTTATGCTTTCGAGTGTGGAGCTGTGTGCATGTTTTACCAGTGTCTGACCAAGGTATGGAGTATCTCTGCTCTTTATCCTAGCTAGCCCAATGCCCCAGCCTCTGCAGGGTAAGATCCATGAATACATCATCTCTAAGTTGCATGTATAGTTTGAGAGGTATTTGTCTATGTGGATTTTTGCTTTCCTCCACCCTAAAATTAGTTTAATAGATCAGCAAATTGCAGGTTTCCTTCCTTAGCATTTTCTGGTTGTCCATAGTTGTCTTGTTTTTCTTTTATGCTTCCTCATCTCTGACTATTCTTCATCCACCAGATGCACTTCGCATTCCCGTTGCTTTCCCCCTCTGATCGCACACTTGTTCCAGCATCATCTAGTCTTTCTGAACAGCTTCTCCATGTGGATAGATGTGTATATAATTATATAGAAGAACAAAGTTAAAAAGAAAATATGGTTACAAAGTCAAACCATTAAAATTTCGGTATGTACTGCCAGCAGTCTCATTTTGCATTCCCACATGCACATGGCTGATCAAGCTGCTGATAATTACACGATCAAGTTATTTTCTTCACAAAATCCTTCCTCGTTCCTTAGACAGGATGTTATTCTGGCTGTGAGTCAGGGCTGTGTATTGAAGGAAGCTGTTTGCTGTTGCAAAAGGGCCCAACAATTACAGGAAAAGCAAAGAGACAACCTCGTGGTTAAGGGGACTGGCCAGTCAGATATGACTTGACTCTGGTACAGGATTTCTGTAAGTTCCACCTAAATTCTCATGGGTGGTTACACCAGGCATTTCACTCTTACTGTGTGCTTAACACTTGATACCTGATGACTGAAACTCTTATCTTCACAGATGTAATTGAAGTCACTAGGAAAGATTTGCTTTAAATGTTTAAAGAAGTATGAAAAAGCTGACTATTCCTCTATTCTTAAAAGATCAGGTCCATGTTTCAAATAGGATGCCAAAAACTTGAAAGATGGCACAGCTTGTTTAAGACATCATTAGGAATGTTTGTCAAAGTCTAGTATCAAAAGAACACCATGATCAGATATGATGGGTGTGCTGAAAGGACTCAGGTGATTGCTGTGTGCCTTGTATGTTCTGCAGGTGTACTACCACCTGCACCGCTCGGAAATGAGCCAGGCAAAAGAGTCAGCTTTGCCATGAGGAGGAGCAATGACTGCTGGTTCATCTGGGAGCTGGTAGCACCATGGCATCTACGGGCACTCCTCTCCCAGGGACATTCCTCCTTTCTGCCCTCCCACTTTCTTGCTTTCAATGGCTGGACCAGAAATTGTTTTTGTTGCCCTAGCCCTGCAGCAAATGCAGTCATCAGCTGTGCTAGCATCAAGTGTGCAGACAGGAGGGCTGATGGAAAGTTCCCTGTGAAACCTTTGGATTTGGAATTTTCTGAATAGAGAGTGTACCTTCACAAGTATAATGTATTTGTTAGACTTGGGGCTTTTTTGGTTTTGTGGGTGACAGTCTGAGGTGAGAAGGATGAGATGTGAGCGTGAATATCAGCGACTCTTAAGTTGCCATTCTTTTGGTGTCATTCACTGCTGTTACAGATACATGAAGGCTTATTACATAAATCTGTTGCTCAGTATTTCTGAGACTTCAGCTAATGTTAGAGTGGAGAGAACAGAGGAACAAGCCAGTGTATCTGGACTCTTCTTCTATAGGATGTTGCACTGTGTGCCATGTACTGCCAACCTCCCACCAAAACCCATGAGTCCATTGCTTTACCTCCAACCATGAAATATGAGGTTTGACCTTTATAGGGCAAAGCCCTTCCAGTGCTTGATGGGGACTTTCAGCATTCAGCCCTGTCATGGGTGCATGGGGTGGGCTGATGTCACAAGACAACTTGTGTCCCAGCTGGTGGGAAACGAGCTGTGTCCTTGTTCATGTGTGACAGAATGGTCCATTTTGATAGGAAGTGTGCTATTTACCTTCAGTTTCCAAGGAGAATGGAGAAAAGGGAGATAATTGTATAAACTCCCTCGTGTCTGGGAAAGGTTAGTGCTTTACTGACTCTTGTTCCTGTGGTCACTGTGACCATATGTGAGTTGAAGTGTCCGACACTGTTGTGAGAGGAGTCAGGGGGGATTGCACAAATGTTGCACGACTTCCTTATAAAAAGTGTTAACCAGATGGAGTGTGACATGGAGCCTGTCATTTCAGGACAGAAATATCAAGCATGCGAGTAACAGGTGTCCCTGAAAAACGCTGGACCTTTCAGGAAAGGCTGCTCTTTAAATACCCAAGTGACTGCATTTGTTTTGGTGACAGAGTCACTAAGCAACCTACACTGCACCAAGAAAATACAGTCTCAGCAGTGCTTCTTGGTACAGTCGGCATCTTTGTCGTTGAATCACGGTACTGTGAATTAGCACTGACAGGAGCTGCAGGGCTTTATCCACAGCAAAATGCTGGGGGCAGATACCCAGCCATGCCCAAGATTTCAAGTATTAACTAAAAAGCCTGTATCTAGGTTTAGAGTAAAGCTATGATTTTTTAAATCATATACATATTGCCAGTTTTGCTAGTTAGCATGAAAATGGATCAAGAATCACAGAAGTCCTTATTCAAATCTGGTAATCTGAGCAAAAAAAACCCTACTCTTTTCTGAATACTGCTAGAAAGCAAATTTTTCTGCAAAACCTGGAGGCAACCAAACTGTCTGAAAAAGTGTTGGTGAGCTAAAAATCTCTAAAAAATGTCTTTTAGAGATTGGGTGTATGTGAAATACAGCACACCTCTATGACTGAAATGCAAACAAACCAGATGGCCTCACCCAGCTGTTCCTCAGTGAGGTCAACCTCAGCGTCTCTCATACCTAACCACTGCAGTCAGCCACATGAAATTTAGTTTAGTGAAGCAACAAGTGGGTCATTTGTCATGAAGAATATACATATTTTTTTCCGACTTCTTGTTGAGCATTATGGGACATCTGCTCTAAAATAAATATCTCCGTGACCTCTGTCCAAGACATTAGAGAGGTCTGTCTGTAGACTGGGGCAGGACATAAAGGATGTAGATACAGCTTTGCCTGTATTGTGCAAATGCCTTCATGATCAGTAAAACCTATAGCTAGCTAATCAGCAGTGCAGCTGCGTGCCAGACCATGGGAGGAGACACAGGGGCACTCTTCTGACCTATGCTGTCCACAGAGGACCTGCATCCTTAGGAAACCAGCAGCTACAGTGTGCTCTGGCATGCCATAAACCAGATCAGGCCCTTACTTTTGTTGATACAAGACTTGTTAATGCTCCTAGTGAGCAAACTAGCTGAGAAGTGTGAGGTCTGCATAATACAAATTTCTAGCTCTCCTTTGCTGATAGGAGTGATCTGCCTCAGTGTTTGATTTGGCTCCAGGCCATGTGAATAACAGGAGGGAGTAAACCACAACATTGAATATTATCTTAGGAAACCAGGTGAAAACACATTACAGAGCCACCAAGTAGCACTTACGTAGTACAATGAGCTGGCATGAGTGGGAAGGCTGGGTGTTGGGGCTGACAGGATGCCCTGTCATGGCCCCATGGTTTCCTTTTGAAACACGAGGAGTGGCCAGTGTGTAATCCTTCATGCTGAATTTTCTGCTTCACTTCCTCTGTGTCACAACCTCAGTGTTTTAGTGTGTCTGCATTTGCTGAAATACAAGTTACTTGAGCGTGGAGACATTTAAATGGGAAAGATTTCCTTGATGCTCCCCACTCTCTCTGAACAGCAGCAGGACATGTGCCCCCAGTGATGTGTGTGACTGATCTGAAATGAGTGTGATGCTAATCTCGGCCAAAAGCTTGTGAGGAAGCAATGCCTACTTCATTCCCAAGGAACACTGGTTACAAAGGAGATTAAAACCAGATACTAATTGGAAGTGACACAGCAGCGTTGCAAGAAAACTCCAGAAGATTGAACCTGTTAGACAGACAATTGTTTATCTCGCATTCACTGCATTTCCATCTTGTTTTATGACCACTTCCTGAAGTTTATTTCTTACAAATCACCCCAGCTCCCAGCAACACAGTCAGTACTTGGTGAGAAGGACTGACATTTGTGGGTTGGTATAAGGGATTAAAGATTAATTTAAACTTCTGTCAGTGCAGCTGCTTGGTCACGTTGCCTGCCTCTCCCACCTACCATGATGATGTTCATACTCTCCCTCTGGTTTATGGGTCTATACATTTGTTAATGCCAAATATCTTCATACTGCCAGATGCCCACTCAGCTCTAATCTCTGGAGGTTGTGTTGCAGTTAATTTCTCTGGTGATGGCTGAACTGATGATCACAAAAACCTCAGGGGGAAAGTAATGGAACCAACTACAACATATAAATGTTTTTTCTCTGTTCTCTTCCCTTCCCTGCCTTGCCCTGCCCTGCTTTTTTGCCTTTTTCCCCCTTGCCTTGCCTTTCTTTTCCCCTTTTCAAATTTCTGTAGTCTTACCAAGCCTTTGGGAACAACAGAAAGAGCCAATGTTTTGTCCTGTTTTGTTCTGGGACAGGCAGATGCTGCTGATGGCTGGTGACCCCAGAGCACATCTGTGCATCTGTCCGGGGAGCCCCTCGGCAGCCCCCTTCTGTAATAGGGTGGCAGGGTATGTGTGGGGTGTGTGCGTGGTCTGTAAAGGGAATTCATCTCCAAGGCTGTCTGCTGCTATAGACTGGTGGGTGAGTGGCAGTGGTGCCTGAAATGACTTGGTGGATGGTCTGGATGCCTCCTGCCTGCCACCCCCTCCGCAGACAGATCTGGTGGACCAGACTGCTCAGCTGGTGCTTTTGGGCGTGGGGGTTGTTTGGTGTGGGGAGATGTGGATGGAAGCAAGTGCTGGCGTCCTCCTCTGGCAGGTGACCTGCAGTGGGAGATGCAGAGTGACAGCAGGACCACCACTCACAAGTCCCCACCCGTGCTTGCTGAAGCAACTGGTGAAGTGTCAGGGCTCCTCCACTGCCAGGCAATGGAGAGGAACAAAATGCAAACAGAAATGGCACAGTAGGTCAACTTGCTCACACCAGTACCCACCAACTTCTAATAAGTTACTCAGGAGGTGGGAACTCATTTTGTTCAACAACTGTCCAAATAGAGCGTTGGGCATTGTGAGCTGGGCAAGGGGCAAAAAGGAGATTCCTGAGAAGGATGAACTGAACTGATGCCTTGCAAAAACTTCGAGATATTATTTATTAAAAAATTCTAGGGTTGACTTTGCTTACTCTTGATGTTATTCTTTTGAATAACATCTTTTCTTATTTGATTAAGAATTCCAAGAGCTTAATAATCCTTGGGATCCCCATTCTGCATAAATGGAAATAAAATACCAGACTTTTAAAATAAATATAGTTTAACGTTTATTGCAGAAAGAATCAAAATAATGCTGGACTTGTAACTTTTGAATTTGACATGATCTTTTCTTGATTATTCCTTTCAAATCTGTTTGCATTTCTTTAGTAGAAGTGTTTATTAGATGGTCTTATAGGGAATAATGCAAAGAACTAGAAAAAAAAATGTGATCTCTTCAGCTTGTAAAAGCTTTCCTTTAAAGGGAAATTCTTGCCATTGGTGCACATATGTTGTTCTGTTAAATGGAGCAAAGAGTGGTGTGTGAAATGTTATAAAGGCTTGGGAACACATCTGTATCTGTGTGCCTTCATGGCTTACGTAGAGGAGCCATTACCTGTTTGTAGCATGTGCTGGAGACTCTATGGGATAAGCTACACCTAGGCAAAATATAACAAAACATTCAACCAGTGCAGCCCCTGACTATTTACCCTAGGTCTGCCCCTCTTCCGTGTCCTGCCAAGTGAGTGCTGACGTGAAAAAGTTGGTGGCTTTCCCCTGTTCCTTGCTTCCCCATTATGTGCTCCGCAAGGGGCAGCAGCCAGAGCTCACATGGGCTGGGGGAACCGACAGGATGTGTGCCAGGCAATAAATTATTCTGCCCTACCAGGGATGCTTGCTGCTGCTGCCATGTTGGGTGTCTCCAGCCAGCTCTAGGCTCCCTCAACAGCAGCAGCATCTGCTCTGTGCAATGTGCCTGCGCTGGGGTAGGCAAGGATCAGGATGGCAGAGCCTGGGTGCTACACGGCAGTGCATTTGCCACTGGCAAGTGACCCTTGAAAGGCAGGGCAGGAGCAGCCATGCTCTGCTGTGGGGTTGTCAGGATGTGGGGGTCCGTGACCACCTCCCAGAGTGGGTTGAGTTCCCTCTGTGCCGTGCCAGATGTGATCACCCATAGCCAGAGGGGAGATATTAGTATCATTCTGACTATCGGGTACCAGTTGGTTTAGGTGTGGTGTCTTACTGGGAAGGAAATCTCATCACTGATGTTGTGTAATGTGTGTGCAAGTGTGGTACAAAAAGGGAAACTAAAAGTAAAACAGAAAGAAACTAATGCATATTTGCGGACAGTTGGTCTATTTTCTCTGTAACTCTTCAATATATAGGATTTCCCACTTGTGGATTCACTTCTGAGGAGTCTGCTTCATTGTTCTAAAGAAGTCCAGGGGACTACTTGATTAATTCCTTGTTTAATTTGATAAAACATTACATTGTAAAACCTTTCCTAAAGCATTTCTTAAACTTTAAGCAAGGTGAGATCTCAAGGAAACTAAAGATTTTGGTTTTCAGGTTGAAATTTTCCACTCTGTCCTCAGATGGAATTGAGTGGCGTGGACCTGTTTCAACTCAGAGGAAGGTGGCCTCGGTAGCTGCAATCTTGATTTTAGACTAGGCACAGAAACCAGTGATCTATGAGAAGAGCTGAAATACTGCAAAGTGTGGCTACAGTCCTACCAGCAAAGCTTCTGAATAGACCCACTGCAGTATGAAAAAACAAGAGTAGCCCAGCACACTGTACTAAAAAGTATGCCACTTCTTTGTCAGCTTTTAGAAATCAATTCAACATCTTGGTTAAAAGAAAACAAACAAACAAACAAAAACACCCAAAAGACTATTAGTTGAATTTTTTTTTTCTCCTATTTAACACCAACTGGCTGTAAACCAAAACTATTACCTCAAATGAAATTAAGCACGTTATGTGTTTATGGGCTTCAGAATGAATAAACTAAATTGAATATGAGGGCTACATTATTGAAAGATGTTTGTATAAATATATTGGTTCAGTATGAAAAATTATCTGTTTCAGAAGACCCAAGAGTCGGGAAGTCTCCAGGGAAATGTATGCTTCTGCTGCATAATGTGTTGAAGAGCAGAATCTCCTTGCTGACACTCCAGTCAAGGCAAACATTCTGGGGGAAGAGATGCTCCAGCTGCTGCTGACACTGCACCATCACTGGGAGCCGACCCGTACGACCCCACTGTGAGCATTGCCGGTGCTGGCTGCCAGTCCTGCACATTCCACCTCTCCTGCAGTTTGCACTGGTAGCTGCCACAGGATTCGAGGTGGCTAAAAGTTTAGCCTTTAGGTTTAGAAGGGATTTAGGCAGGTTAAGTTGACACTTCAAGGAAATGCTGCGTTGTCTGCGTGCACCTGAACCCCCGTGTTTTTGCTTCCCAGAGTGCATACTGGGCAAAGGGTTGCTTCATGCTCGTGTTGTGCTTTATGCTCTTGCCTTAAGTAGGTATTGCTGGTTGACATCTGACTGAAATATGGGATTAGACTGGAGTCATGCTAGTGAGCTGTTACTCTGTTTTGCCTCATCTTGTCTTTTACTGCTCAGCACACGCTGTCGTCTCTGCAGCTCTGCCTTCTGCAACAAGGATCCTGAACCCAGCACCTGTGGGTCCTTCTTCCAGACGGCAGGGATCTGGCAGGGGCTGACATGACCCACTCTACACAGTACCTGCTTAAATGCCAAAGAACGTGCTATTCCCCCCTGTGTTTCTTTTTGTAAAACCAGGACCACGAAAATCCCTCTGATCCTATGCCCTGGGCCTGCACAATTTCTTCGGGCCACAGCTCTTGGAAAATAGATTGAAGCTGTCTGGACTGGCATCGAAAGGTGCCAATAACCTCTGTGGATACTAAGCCCTGAGAAAAGTAGTTAATGAAGTTCTTGTTTCTGTGGTTGTGCTGCTCTCATCCCTAGAATAGCCAGAGAGATGTAGTACATGAGTGCAATGTTCACCACATGGTGCTATTTTTGTCCCTTTCCCCTTCTCACCGTCTTTCAACAGCTTGCTGTGTGGATCCTCCTCCTGTGTTGGTCCAGTAGCCTATGACAGTGGTCTCCAAATTGGGGGGAACTGCACTCCAGGAGTTGTGCAACACAGCCCAGTAGGATGCAGGGAGAAATATTTTTTGTACCGTTAATAAAAAAGATGGAATTATAATTTTAAAACACGGCTTATTTCATCTTTACCTCATCCTTTTCTAATTTCTGTTTCTGTGTATGTTTTATAATGTACCTAATATATTAGTACAGTAGTACATACCTATTATTTGTCAATAAATAAATTTACATACATCGGGTATGCATGCTCAACATTTTCTTACTGATAGCTGTGCACAATTAAAAAAAAAAAAAAAACAAAACAAAAACCAGCCAACAACTTTGGAGGCCACTGTCTCAGGGAGGCATCTTGGAAAGCTGACTTCTGCAAGCTACTCTCCTTTAAGAGCTGACTTCTGCAAACCCTTCTCCGTGTCTGGTTTTTCACTCCAAACCAGTTCACCGCGCTGGGGCTGCTGCATCCCTGACTGTCATTTACACCGGTGCTTCAAGACCGCCCGCTATGTGATTTCCTGTCCCACCTGAGGTCTACACAGACAGTGGTGTGGTCCCCAGTTAGGCTGGGGTGAATCTCTTCTTTGCTGCTGGCAGCGCAGGAAGTCAAACCCACTGATCTGTCGAATTTCTGCGGGGGTCTGCAAAAGCCTGAACGCAAAGGACGTATAATCACTCTGCACAGAAAGAGCAAGTAAATTTCAAGTACCAATCTGCTGGCTGGAGATTTGTCTAGGAAATCAAAATGTGTTAGAAAATTATACCGACAGCTAAGTGGTGATACTAATAGAGTGCCAGAGCAGACCTGGTGTACTGTCTGCCCTCTGCCACGGGCTTGGGGTGGATGCATCTTCTCTTAGTGCCTCCTTCTCACATTCATGCAATGAGGATCACCTTTCTTTTACTGGCTGTTTTTTGTTGATTTTAAGGACTCTGTGACAGTGGGTGTAGCTTGCTGCTAGACCATCGAGCTCGACGTCACCCTTCTTACACTGGTGGTGATCTTGGGTGGAAAGTTTAAATCCTATGGCAGTCCTTTCCTGGTAACTACCGTTCACTGTAGCTGCAGACACCTATTGAGGTTGGGCTTTTGCAAAAGAAGGGCAGTAACTAAATTCAGAACAACCTACTTAGAACATGCGTATTGACTAAGTAAGTACTAATGAAATTCAGTGTCAAGAGCTACAAAGCAATAAGGAAAGGAAACTGCAGTGACCTGTGGAGGGTCACCTTCAGAGATCATGTTCTAGAGTAAGTGTGTTAAGAGGGAAGGGTTTGGAAATTGACGTAACTGAAACAGTAAATAAACCTTCTGCAGGAAATTTCAAGCCAATACACGGGAGGGTTATGCCTGCATCTAAAAATCTGACAGTAAAAGAACTGAATAAAGAGCAGAGGAAAGTCACCCTCACCTGAATGATTTTTTCAATAAATAAAGCTCTCCCTCTGCATGCCATTTCAACGTGTCCACCTCTACCAAATGATCATTCTTACAGTTTGATGATGCCTTCCAAAAGTAACCTTTTGCTTTTCGTGTGTTTCTTTGGTCTTTGTTTATGTGTGTGAAGGTGGCACAGGAAATAGGCTACTTCTTTCTCTCAGCATGACAGAGATGTGGAAAGGGAAATGAAGTACCACTGAGAACTGTGAAGGAGGAGTCTGTGAGAAAATGGAGGAGTCTTTAATATGGTCCCCCTTAGTAACATGTATGTGAGTCCGTGTGTGGATGTTTCTGAATATCACTTGACCTTACCAAAAGGGCATATGATTCACTGTGACATGATGGCAGTCACACTGGGACAGAAACAGGCCTTCCTTGGAAGGAAATCCAGAGTCTGGATTCTTGGGAGGTTTTCCTCTCCAGCACTTTGAGAACAAAAACTTACTTGTCTGTGGGTGTTTAGTGCCTGAACTGTGCCTAGCAAGGGCTGGTGTGAAAAGATGAGCTGGGCCTCAAGTAGTAAACTATGTCTTAAGCCCCTGAGAGATTTGCAGCTGAGGATCTTGGTTGATATTATGAAATGGGTATGTAGGAGCTGGAAGCCTGCAGACTAGAGGTGATTTATAGTGAAAGGAAAGCCTCCTCATGTGAAGCTTGGAATATGCAGGGTCCTGCAGCTGCCAGAAGGTTGGTTGCTGTAAAAACTTCCATCCTACGAGATGGAAGTACAAAAACTAGGCAGTAACAGGGTGAGGTGGATGACCATGATGTGATTTTAAGTAGCAAGTATGATCGACTCATTGTTGATCCAGGTAATTAATTTAAAGAGGTAAAACTCCCCTACTATTCATATTTCTGTTTCCAAGCTTGAAATCAACAGCTCCTGGAGTGCCTAGAGCTTGCCTTTCAGTAAAGAAGGCTCTTGGCCTTGCAGACATCCTTGCACCCTCAGACCAGCAGTACACACTGCACAGGGCACTGTGGAGTCTGTGGTCTGTTATGAATATTTAGGTCTTCCTAAAGAAAGCCAAGACCCTCATCAAAATAAGTCAAACAATCATTAATAGGCAGGGATTGATTTATAATTAAAGGCTTGCATGAATCCTAGCAGTCTATTCACAGCCTCTTGGTTATTACCTACAACATGTAAGCTAACCAGAAAGACCTCTCCAAGTGAAACATGGCTGCCTCCTGGCTCTATGTCTTTGCTTCTCTTCAAAGACATCTTTTTTTTTCTGAGAAAACAACCAACCAAAGCAGATCTTTGCCCTTGCATTAGTGCCCGACAGTGTGGCCCATACATTCTACATCACTGAATGTCTTCAGAGTTGTAATTCTATAGCAACTCCTACAGAACAATACATTGAGGAGAATATATACAACCTTGAGTGCAGAGATATTCTGGATGTTTATTTTAATGCTTCCAACTTGGATGCAATAAATTCTCCTTCCTGTTCTTGTGATGCACACTCTTCTCCATGATTGAATTGCATGTTAAAGGAGGGGCTGTAACGACTTCTTCCTGTGTGATTTGTGCTGAATAACAAGTTAATGGTGATGTCTATCCCACATTAAGTGTGAGTAGATTTGTTTTGTTTGTTTGTGTCTACACCTATTGTACAAGACCGTGGGTCTGAAGAAAAATTATTCACACAGCTGGTAAGATAAGTACTGCTGTTCTGGATTTCTTTCCAAAAGGGATGCAAGGAGAAACAGAAAGCTGAAGAAAAATTCCCAGGAACACCAAATCCTGCTAAGTTATTGACAGGAAAATTTCAAAAGGAGTGCAAAGAACATCTGGTAACTTCTAGTTTACAT